>NC_133209.1:5817107-5897107 GCF_958299795.1 Porites lutea
GACACTGGATCGTTTGTTATCATTTATAGAGTGTTTTCACTCAGGTGGTCACCATCTATGCAAATTTATTGGAACAAAAGAAAGCGTTTGCATAAGAAAGGAGTTCAACTCCCAGCGGATTGGTTTGGGACACCAACATGGCCGCCGTTTCATTGTTTTGGGACACCAATACGGCCGCCGTGACGTCATGTGAAAACACTCTATAAACCCGAACCTCAGACAAACAAACTGAAATTAATATTAACGAATTCTTCACTTTTGTCTGACTTTTGTCTTTAAAATTTCATGTTTGTCTGTCTTTTGCCATTAAAATGAGGAAAATTGCAAAACTGGGACAAAAATTGCAAATTAGTGACTCTGACGTCATTCGCGCGTTTAGGCTATTCACTTAATTACAGAGAAGTTGAGATGAAATTTTTAATTTTATTCATTCAAATAGTTTCGCAGTTTCTGATTGGCTTTATTACCCAGCAAAGTCTTTATAACCAGCTGGTGCTGATCATATTTGGGAGGTGCTTTGATTATACGTCAGTCACTGAAACGTCAACAGGGAGTTTAAGTAACGATGTTTTTTAGCGACGCGCGTCAGTTGGACGTGGACTTTTTGTACTCCTCGGTCGTGATTTAGAAAGAAAATTCTTGGGCAAATTGTTTCTTGAAGCATTTAGCAATACAAATTTGGTTGCGTCAAGGCATATTACTAGAGATAAAGGCTCACTACGGGTTGACTTTATTGTGCAAATTGTTGCGAGGGAACGCTGAGAGGGAAACTGGGTCTCAGTTTGTTCCCCGAAACAGTGCTATTGGGCAATTTGACGCAACTGAGACTTATTCTCAAGCGCCATTGTTATGCTAATTTTTCTAAATTAAAGCGGACTATAGATACCTCCATGACTAGTACATTTTAGGGTGAATACAGTCAACTCCCTCTAAGACAGACACCTTTGGGACGGGCAGTGTAAGTGTCCGTCTTAGAGAGATGTCCGTCTTATAAAGAGTCAAATAAAGGGAGTCAAGAAAGGCAACGGACTAACTCTAGGTGTCCGTTTTAGGGAGGTGTCCGTCTTATAGAGGTGTCCGTTAAGAGAGAGTCGACTGTATTGTTAATGTTTTTACATACAAAAGATGCGATAAAATAGGCCATTTCCGAGTTCCAATAAATCTCAGTTTCAAAGCGAGGCTAAGTGCGAAGCCATTGATATGAAAATGATTTTTAATTATGAAGCAAATAAAACTCATTTTCACAACAAAGGTTCCGCACTTCGCCTCGTTTTGAAAGTGAGATTTTTTGGAACTCGAAAATGGCCTATTCAATATGAAATGTACTAGTCGTTGGGATATGTTTGGTCAGCATTGATGTGGAAAAAATAGCATAACATCCAAACAGTGAATGTTGCAGCGCGGATTTTAGTTCTGCTCGCAAGAAAAGTGCTTTTAATATATCTTGATACATCAACTTTCAGCAAGAAAACAAGGTGTAATCTCGGGAGCAATGGCTACGATTCGCTGGTTGCTGTCTGTTTGTTGCTCCAATAACCAAAATCAGTATAGCAAGCCAGTGCTTTATGTGAAAGTGGAAGACACATGCAGTCGAGTTATATGGCAAAAAGGGAGCTCAAGGAAAGACGATTGGGAGCGACGCACGTCAATCAGAAGTGGACCTTTTTCATTCTTGGGTAGTGGTTTGCCCAGATTTTTCAAAACCTGGGCAAGTCGTCCCTTAAGAGTAAGAACACCTAGCAATACGAATGCCTCCAACTTTTACCAAGGTGCATATTTTTATAGTCTCTAAAGCAACAGTAAATCACGTAAAATAGACTAGTTTGAAGGACTGGTTGAATTAACCAGGGGCTCTTTTTAGTTTGCACCACTGACAAGGCGACCACGTTGGTTAACAAAACAATAGACTTTTTTAAGCAGAATTTGCATTAAGAGGAAATCAAGGATTTCAATCTCCAGCCGAGTTTTTGTTCATCAGCTACAAACCAGTAATACTTGTTCCCAAGGTTGCCTAGTCCATAGGCCTCCCTTTTTCGCGCGACAGATGTGTTTTGGGTCACACGTGATCCAACTCAAATACTTCACCGAAGGAGAACGCCGAACAGAGACCCGGCAATTCCTAAGCTACATGGTGCATGGTACATGGTGTAATATATAGATTTAGCCAGGGCCAAAAGCGAAGCTCCAATTAATAAATTTATAATTTAAATCAAACAATAAACTTTCAATCCACAAATCAGTTAACTTAAGGGCACATTCAGGTGACTTTTGAGGGAAAGGCTAAGTTATTTTAGAGTGAAGCATCTTACATCGAATTGATAACCTTATATGTACACCCAAAAAATAGCAAACATCTTCGATCACATTCAAGATCATAGTAGATTAGGCCTCGAAAACAAATTCTTGGAAAACAAATCACGCCGAATTTTTTTTGCGTTTGACAGGTTTACTTTACAAATTCTTGCCAACAAATCTGGGGGTGTTTAAACCAACCTTTCATAATTTTTATGCATCACATCTGAGGTGAAACAGTACTATTTATCATGCAGACCTAGGACAGAATGCGGTATTTCATAATTTTTCAAGACAAATTGCACTCAGTTAATATTCAGGACGATCAATCGTGGGCTTTAAGCGAAACCTTTCAAAAATTTCCAAAATCACCTGTACGGCCAGTTGATTCTCGTTTCTATAGTGCGAGCCGTCAGCGTGGTCGAGTGTTTGAATGAACTTTAATAGAGTTACGCTTCAGCATAATAGCGAATTTCTTCTTTTTATTATTTTTTATTATTTAATGGTTTCAGTTATAACGATGTGTAATCTTATAAAGCGTTTGATACGCGCGACATTTTTGAGTACCCCTGCAAGCGAAGGTCATGAACGATGAAAACAAACGGCACGGACAAGCGATTAAAATTGCAAGAGAGACTACTAACAATCAAAAAAAGAAATATAATTCGGTGAAACATTTACAGAGACAACAATTTTCATTCACGAAGACAAGTATTAAAGTGTCTCTAAAAATCCTGAGTCTTTAAGCGTACAGTACCGCTTAAGCCGGCTTCCCGGCGCGGTGTTTACTGTTTTCCAAGGTGAACTCCTCGAAGCAAGAAAATCGCTCAGAGTTTTCTTTCTACAGCCAAATTTATAACTAAATATTCTTCGGAACGTTTTCTTTCTACTTGTGGTGAGAAAATATATCTGCAGGCTTTTTAAAGTTCTGTAAGCTTATATCAAACCTGATACTAGGTCAGATCATTGACTCAAATCCTACAAACGTGGATAAACTAAAAATTATCCCCTGGTCTCCCTCCCACTCACCCGGAGACATCAACCACCAGTGAATCCGTTTGGGCATCTTTATTGAACGAGCGAGAGGACCCGAGGCCTCGAGAGGAGACCCCAGGGAGGGAGGGAGGGTGCTGAAATTGATGTAACAGCGAACGAGCGAACTGACAAGGATATAAAATGACAACTAGCGCCGTGAAGAAAACAGCTGACGAGCCGCGAGGGCCTGGGTCTAATTAAGTTATTCCTAAGAATATAAACAATTATCCCCTGATCTCCCTCCCACTCACCCGGAGACATCAACCACCAGTGAATCCGTTTGGGCATCTTTATTGAACGAGCGAGAGGACCCGAGGCCACGAGAGGAGACCCCAAACCAAGAAAGAGGCCCAAAGGATTCACAGAGGGGGGCGAAGTCAGAGGGGAAGCAGAGGGGAGAGAAAATAGATAACATGGCACGATATGAATAAAAGCAGAAAGACATAAGCAAAGCGAATTATGAACAAAACCATAACAATGAAATCTGTGCCAAAACAAAGAAATAAATGTGGGGAACTGGCAAAACGAAGTCTGAACCGTAACAACTTAACGTGCTGAGGACAAAACGAGCCTGTCCGCCAAAGAGGCAGTGTCAATAACTATGCAGGCTACTAAAAGTAGACTAAACTATAACAGCTGAATGTGCTGAGAAATAACATGAGACAGCACAAGTCTGTCTGCCAAAGGCAGTGTCAAATAAAGCATGTAGGCGTCGGATCTCCAATCACCCTGGACTTTGATGAGCTCGGAGGGGATCCCGCACTGGAAGGCGAAGGTGGCACCTCCACGACGCAGGCTGTGACCAGAGAAATCCTGAGGATTGAGAGAAACCAAAGACGCCAAATACTTGATACTAGCGTTTAAAGAAGAGGCTGTGATACAGTCAAGGTGATGAGAAGCGGTGGTGTATGTGAAGAGCGGGAAGCCAGCCGGGGCTGAAACCGAGTCGGGTAACAATCGCAGGGCAGCGGTGGGGCAAAGGGGAGATCCAGGAATACGAGAAACTGGTACCACGAGTGCTGTATCGCCGGCCTGCCGTGTTTTTGTCCGGGTGACTGTGAGGAGAGCACCTGAGGTGGCAAAAGTGATGCTGCCCCTGGACAATGTATGATGAGAGGAGAACTTGTCAAAGGACTGCGGGACGAGGTTGGCAGTTCTGAAGAAGGAGAAGAAGCCGACAAGCAGGGCACACCACACAGCTAGATGGGCGGAGTCGCGAACATTAAGATGGTGGTAAAATTGTAGCAAGATGGCTGGGGTCAGAGGTGCTTTCCGATGAGGAAGGTGAACCATAGACTTCTCCAAACCTTTTTGGGTAAGCCTGACATGGATTTCATCGAAGGCTGAAGTCTCGAAATGGCAAAACACGTGTAAACGCCGTAGGGCACTCAAGTAGTTGTTGACTGTGCGATGTGACTTAACGGAGAAGCCAAGCAGGGTGATAAACGCAGCGATGGTGGATGAGGAGGCTGGAAAGGGGGTGATGGAGTAAAATTGGCAGAATTTTAAGTAAGTGTTCCGGACGGAATAATAATTTCGCTTGGTAGAATCAGACAGAGCGAAGGCTTGAATCCTGGTGACGCAGGAGTGAAGGTCATCAAGGTGAAAACCTGCAACCAAATAGAGAGGTGATTACCATTGACAGTCAAAATGGAATAGGTCTGAATGACAAGTGTACTCTGTGAGGGTGTCATAGTGAAGAGAAGCGGCCTCGTAGAAGGTGTCTCGAAACTCAGGATGACTGTCCCAACGACTGAGAGCATCAGCAATGATGTTGGCGTAACCGGGAATATGGAGTGCTTGAGGCTCAAAATCGTGAAGGGAGGCGTAGAACCATAAGTCGCGTAGGCACGACTGAATAAAAGGCACACGGGAACGGCCAGTGTTGATAGCCAGCTCAGTGTTGAGGTTGTCAGTGCGAACCAAGATGCGTAGACCGCGCAAATCCTCAGACCACAGCTTGATGCTGACGGTGACGGCCAACATTTCGAGCGAAGCAATGGAAAGAGAGGCTGGATCAAAACAGGTCGGGAACGAGGAGTGGAAGAAACGGCCACAAAAGAAACCGCCAATACCGGTAAGGCAAACATCAGTACAGAAGAAATGATCGCTTACTGGCCAAGGGGAAGAACGCAAAAGTGAAACACCATTGTAGACAGAAAGGAATTTGTCCCACCAACGTAAGTCGGACAGCATGTCTGAACTGGGCACGAAACGTGCACGTTTTTTGGGAAGCTGGCGGAGTTCGTTAAGCAGACGCTGCATGAAAATCCGTCCAGGGCTGATACAAGCACAAAGGTAGGAAAGCTTGCCGATGAGAGACTGAAGGTCGGACTTAGTGGACCGAGGAGCGGCTAGCCAAGCACGTATGAGATCGGCGGTGTCTTGAAGTTTATCGGGAGGCACTGCGATGGTCAGTGTGACGGTGTCGTAAGTGAGGCCGAGAAAAACCATTCTCGTGGAAGGTGGACAGTCCTTGGACGGGGACGACTGAAGGCCTAAATCAGTGAACAGACGCTCCAGGTCAGAGAAGGCAAGTGAAGCGTCTTCGAAGGTGGATTCGGCCCCGCCGAAGTCATCGATGTAATTGATACAGTCATGGCCAAAGAAGGAGTGAAAGATGTGAGTAATCGCGTTGGTAGTCCGCTGACAGGCAAGGGTTGCAGAACGAAGACCAAATGGGAGGACAACGTCAAAATAAAAGGAGTCGCACCAGTGATACGCAAGAAAGATGTAGTCTCTAGGATCCACTGGAATCTGTCTGTAAGCGCGTTTCAAATCTTTCTTGTAAAGGTAACACCCAGCGCCCTTGGAGAGAATAAGGTCAACAAAATCGGCGGAACGAGGCAGTGAAAGATGGAAAGGCTGATCGAGGTAAGAGTCTTTGGGAATTCCGTCATTAACAGAGGAGCCAAGAGGAAAACTGAGGTCCAGTACGACGCGCCTTTGGGTGCCATCCTTGGGGACAGTTAGCAGAGGAGACGTGCGGAGGGGGGCTGGGAAAGGATTGCACGTGAATGGCCCAGCAGTAGCAGAATGTTCGATCTCGGTAGATAAGAAGGCGTCAATAACATCCGGAAAATTGGTGGCTGAAGCATGGTTCGGGGGCTGAGATGAAACAGAAACGACGGAGTGACAGTTAATAGGCCATCCAAAGGCTAGGAAATCGGCAACAACAGAATCAGAGTAATGTTCGAGGTATGATTTCCAAACAGGAATGTTCAGCTTCGACGGAACAGGATTTCGAGTGCCAAAAGCGTTCGGGAGCGGAGACTTGGAGCAAAGAATGTGACGAATAACTGCGGCGTGCGAGTGTTCACGAGAGAGCAAAAGTTGGCCAGAAAATGTGGTAGAGGGAGCGGGAACAAAGTTGGGCTGCGAAGAAGGCGACGATAAGGCTGTTGAGGCGGGAGCAGGCGAAGAAACGGCGGGCGAAAACGTGCTGTTCGACGGGAGAGATGTGGGAGCTGGAGAAGATAGTCAATCGGCTGTGGTGGGCGGCGGAGGGCGAGTCGGGCAAGAGCCAATGGTGTGGTCTTTGAGCTTGCAATATGCACAAATGTGTTCGACGCCTTCCTGGTGCGAAGGGTTACTGCACGTACCGGTGCGGTTCCATTCGCGGCAATAGGTACGAGCTCGGCCATTGTTGTTCCGAAAGCCAGCCGCGTGAAAGGCGGGCGAAGTAGCCGGTTTGGATTGCAAGCGATTGGATTCTGTGATGTTGAAGCGCTCGATTTCGCTGAAATCGTCGCCCCAGCTTGCGAGGCCCGATTCGATGCGATCCAACACGGCAGCATGAAAGGACAGCACTGCTTCCCAGTCGTATTTGGACGCCAAACGCATTAAAGACATGAGGTGGTGCGACATGAGCGCTTGCTTAGGGGAAGGCTGAGCAGACAAGATATCGAGATAGCCGTACACGAATTCTGCCGTCGATAAATCCTTAAACTTCTTTCGGGACAGACCGAAAGGAACGTGAAGATGAGGCCATTCTTGGGGGTTAACGATGCGTGTATTGTGGTCGAGTTGACCTTGGGACTTACCGGAGTTAACTCCTCCACGAACGGTCTCCAAAGAAGGAATGTTTCGAGGCTTGTTGGCGGCCGGGCTGGATGAAACCAATTCCCGAGCTCTTGATTGAGCTTCGAGCTCAAGGAGGCGAAGCTCCAGCTGTTGCTTTTCAATCTGTAGGTTCAGCAAATGTAAGGAGGGGGAATTGCCAGGCGCAGAAGTAGAAGAAACCGGAGCTGTGGTCTCAACACCTGGCGTTGTGTGAACCTCGTGCGAAGGAGATTGGTCTAGCGATGGAGTGTCATTCGTAGCGCTGTTTTGCGGTCTTGCAAGGGAGGCAAATCGTAAACGAACCCTGCAGGCAGCACAGGTACTCGAGTGCGACGTTTTCCGGCGGCTTGAGACATAATAAGAGTCTAAAAGACTGAAGAAACTGGAGCGAAATGCTGAAATTGATGTAACAGCGAACGAGCGAACTGACAAGGATATAAAATGACAACTAGCACCGTGAAGAAAACAGCTGACGAGCCGCGAGGGCCTGGGTCTAATTAAGTTATTCCTAAGAATATAAACCTTGCCGCATAGACTGTCAGCGTGAACTGTGCAAGACTTCATGAAATACAAACATCAAATACAATAATTACTTAGGCTTACCATTCGAGATTCAGTTCCTGAAAGCCATCAAGGAAGGCCACAGTTGCTTGAGACTTTTAAACCCTCTTACGCATTAAGCAAGGTGAAAAACGAAAACGATGCCATCCGAAATCGAATTACCGAATTTTGACAAGCGACGCATTTCTCAACCAAAAACCCAGTAAACAAACCAGCCATGAATAACAGAAGACTCTTGATAGCAGCTGTATTTCATTTTGTACATCCAGAGGAAAAAGACAGTTAAAAACATCACAAGTTGACGCAAAACTCTGTCAGCTTCAGCTGTCAAAGTAAACAACTTTCAAGAAGGCAGGTACAAAAGTCGGACCGGATCAACTCGGACCTCCAGTCCGGGTCGGATCAACTCGGATCGACTCGGACCAACTCGGATCGAATAAAAAATTAAAATAAAATAAAATTGGACTCGGATCAACACAGATCATAAAAAAACAACAACTCGGATTATAAAAAGAAAAATAATATCAGTCGGTATCACTTAACTTCCACCCGCCATTTTGTTTTTTTCTCACGAACTCGTGGTTGCGTAAATTAATTTTATTTTTATTTTTATTAATTTTAATGATACACTAGTGAGCAGCACACATACACTTCCAGTGAACATTTTTAACTTGGAAGGAGGAGAAATCATGCTCGCCCGGGACAACGAAAATTTTCGTACCCCAGGCGAGAATTGAACTCACGACCCTCCGAATACTATATGTTTATCGGACGTTCCAACCACTGAACCGGAGGGTCGCGAGTTCGATTCTTGCCCGGGGCATGGAAATTTCCTTTGTCCAGGGCGAGCATGGTTTCTCCTCCTTCCAAGTTGAAAATGTTCACTGGAAATGTATGTGTGCTGCTCACTAGTGTATCATTAAAATTGAGTTTCAGAAGTCCTGCAGAAAAAAAAACAAACAGGAACAAACAAACAAACAAACACTCTTCGGTAACTATCTAAATGCGATCAACAGACCAGGCTTTTGATGTTTTTCTCATAAATAATTCAGTAGTCTAATAAATAAGCTACTGTCGAACCACAACCATGAGTTTATAACATGATCCGAGAGGAACTGGCACCAGTAAAACAAATGGCGCCTGAAAGCCACGGAGAAAAAAAGGATGATCTGGCCTTTTTTACTCTCCAAATAGGTTAAACTTTCAGTTTTGCTGATTTAATTTAATTTTTTTGATTGCTCCGAGTTGATCCGAGTCCAATTTTATTTTATTTTTATTTTTTTATTCGATCCGAGTTGGTCCGAGTCGATCCGAGTTGATCCGACCCGGACTGGCGGTCCGAGTTATCCGGTCCGACTTTTGTACCTGCCTCTTTCAAGATGCTGCATAATTTTTCCGCTTGAACTCACCTGTCAAATTTTGACCAATCAGAGTATAAAAATTAGACGTAGAGCGTGACCAACGCGTGACCATGGTAAGATAAGGTCTTCCCCGCCTATACTTTTAAAAAACTGGTTGAATTTTTGATTCCGAGGTCAGTTTGAAATGAAAATCCTAATAGTGCGGGGCCATAATGACATTAATAATATACATGAAAAAATTTCTCGATTGTGATTGGCTAAGAGGAATGCAGTTTTTAGGTAACACGGTGCAGAAAAGAGGTAATTGAGTGCAGAAAAAAGGTAATTTAGTGCAGAAAAGAGTAACAAACGTGACATTCTGATTGGCTAAAAAACAAAGGAACTCACTGAGAGCCAATCAAATGCGCCATCTAAATGGCACAAAATTTGGATCCGCTCCGGACCAGTTTCGAGCAAAAACCGCAATGGTTGGCGTTTGCAGCGCATTTGCTTTTGCGACCGAAACAACTGTAGAGGAGCTGAAAAACCGCTCTAAAAACGAAAACACTGCGGAAAGCACTGGTTTTTGGCTCTCTTTTTGGAAGAATTGGTGCGTAGGTAAGGAAATTACTGATGAAATAGAAAATTATGAGCCGGCTGAGCTTAACACTTTGCTCGAGCATTTCTACGCCGAAGTAAACGATACAAAAAAGGTGAAGATTATGAACCAGAAAGCCTTAAAGTAATGAAGGCATCGCTTGATAGACACTTAAAGAACAAAGGCTACACCCTGTCCATTGTACGTGACCGAGAATTTAGTTCGTCCAAAGAGGTGTTGGAGGAAAAAGCGAAACAGCTTCGCTTGGCTGGCCGTGGTAAGCGCCCAAACAAAGCTCGGCAAGTATCAGAGGAGGAAGAAGAAATTCTCTGCAAGAGCGGAAAACTCGAGGTAATAACCCAGAATCTTTATTTCAAACACATTGAACAATTCCATGAACTGTTCAGCCCGTTTCTGCAGCTTGCAAACTTTAAAAACATCGAGCAAAATGTTGTTTTGACTGCACGTGTGATGATATTTGCAGCATTTGAATAATTTATTTTTGCACGTAGTTTACGCGGGTTGACTCCCTATTAAAGAGATTTTAAAGCTATCTCGCAATTTTTTCATGAATATTATTAATAAGTAATCACATGATTTTTCTCGTGCAGTTTGGAATAAATAAGCACTCGTAAATTTTTTCAAAGACCACAAATTGCACTCGCCCTACGGGCTCGTGCAATTTTGTTAGCCTTTGAAAAAATTTACTCGTGCTTATTTATTCCAAATTGCACTCGAAATCATGTGATTACCTGTACAAACACAACATATTTGATATGAATCCTTGGAAAAATATAAACTTGAGCCTACGATCATGATCATTTGAGACTGGTAATTTGTCAGCGGATAACTTCAAAAAAATACTCAACCTCGATGGGTCGACACTTGAGCCCGCGGTACGGTCAGGTGATAATGGTCAGCCTTGCCCTGTTTTGATAGCTGTCAATTGATCACAACATTGATGTGCAATTAGTTTTCGCTTGGGCTCCCAAACTAGCTAAAAGTGTGAGAGTAAACGTTGGCTTTCCTGTGGTGCGGACGGACGGTCGGTCGGCGGTCGGTGTACGGTCACGTGATTACCAAATTTTCTGGGATGGGTAGATTTACTTAGCTATGGGGCTCCGCCCACGCGCGCGCTTCGCGCGCGCGTGGAGCTCCGCTATGATTGAGCATCTCCCAAATAATGACTCTTTATCTTGATGGGTATATTTATAAGTTTTATTATATCTTGGTTTAGCCGTTTTTTCCCCACCAATTGTTAACAGCATTCATAGCCATGATTACAATGAACTTGCTTTTGTTCCGAATATAACTTCTCTAAGCATTGGCCACTTTGTTTACTTTCTTTCCTTGTTGAGACTCCAGTGGAAATAGCTACAATAAGAAAAGATATTCCGTTAGAGGAGGGTCTCAATGGGGTGGTGGCTTTTACGGTTATCGGCTAAAATTTTGGCTCTTCTACGGCTATCGGTTAATTTTTTTCAGTTACGGTTAACGAAAAAGTTAAAAATTAACTTCTTTTGTTTCAAAAAGTTAAATATTAATTAACCTGTATTTTTTTGTATCTTTAAATCAAAATAAAGCTCTTCGGATCATCTCGGGATGAAATAAGCTATTCTTTTGAAAAATTTAACATTTGATAGATCATACTTTTTATAAAGTATTGCACTTCTGATATTATTTTACACATAGAAATGTCATATAATAATCTTTGTGAAAAAGACACGCGAACGCCCAACTCAACGCCGGGGCGCGACATTCATTATAACAGAAATGGCCGTTTTCACAGTAAAGAAGGATTATTCGTGTACGTGAGACGGGTTATCCGTTTGGTGATTTGCGTCAGATAGGTGATACGTCTTAATTTGGCAATGGAATAGTTTTAATTTTGAATAAACAATCCGCCTGACTTTTAGACTACGAGTAGTCCCCCATTTTTCCTCAGGGATAGTAGAGCGTGCGAAACGCGAGCGCGCGTGAAAATCACCCCACGCGAGAAAAGGCGACACGCTGCCTTTTCTCTCGTGGGGTGATTTTCATGCGCGCTCGCGTTTCGCACGCTCTACTACCCCTGAGGAAAAATGGGGGACTACTCGTAGTCTACCTGACTTTTGAAGACAGGATTATCCGTTCCAGATAGCCTGTGTACAGCCGCCCTCTCCCCTCAGAAAAAAAATCGGAGAAGGGGTGTCTGTGGGGAGGGCGCGACTGTACACAGGCTAGTCTCAGACGGATGATCCATTTCTAGGTCTAGTGTGAAAACGGCCAATAACAAAATTCCCGTGTCCAGTGTTTCTAATGATAGCGAAGGACTGTACGGAACAACTGTCTTGCCGTTGCCTTGTCCGTAGGCCACATTATTATTCCGCGCTGAAAATTGCAAATATTAATCCCCAGCAAGAAGCCACACTTTCGCTATGGAAAAAATTAGTTCTCCAAGAAAGCGCCGGAAATGGAGCCTAGGTCTTGGTTAACACCTAAAAGGCGCTTCGCCTAACGTGCGTACGGAGTCACACTAGCCGGGAAATAAAAAACGCAACCATAAGTGAGTTTAGTACCTTCCTTAAAAGTAGCAAATCTAGGGAACACTTTCTTTTATGGTGAACTCTTTTTTACGCTATTTACGGCTAACGGTTAAATTTTTTTAATTTTTACGGCTATCGGCTAAATTTTTGGCCGTTTTACGCCTATCGGTTAACCCCATTGAGACCCTCTTAGAGGAAGGTGTATACGACGGGTGAATTAAATCGTGTTTAAAAAAAAATCGAAAAAGAAATTCCCTCTCTTCTTAATTTTAAACAATGCGTAAAAAAAATAAAAATAAAATAAAATAAAATGCTTTATATTATTTTAAGCTAAATCTTGTTGACTTGCTCTAGCCCGTAATTATGATTTGTTTTTGGTTAACTTTTCTTATCTTTTTTGTTGTTAATGTGATTATTGATTTTTTTCGACTTTTAGATGCGAGACCTACACTTTAGGACGACTACGAGACTAGATTTAACTTAATGGTTTCGCGTATTCTCAAAATACACCACGAAAGCTTCAAAGTACTTCACCAAAAAAGTTAGCCCGGTCGTTTTTTTCTGAAACAGTTTAAGCCTTCTTCCAATGGCAAAATGATAACTTGTCTCTGCCACTCCAATATTCTCGCTAAACTATAACTCGTACTTAAATGACGATAGCTGTCGAGTACATGTTGCCATTCAGAAAATCTGGTCCCCGTAGTCGTTCTTGACTTAGGGCCCGACCATTTGCCTTTTGATGGGGCGGAGGGGAATGGTTGATGTCAGAAAATAATATCGTGTATATAGACTGATTTCGAGAGAGGAAATTTTTTCATGGCGTTTAATCCTGGAAAAAAATCTTACATCGTTGTATGTCAGGAAACCATAGGTTTGGGAAATTTTTTTTTACACCAACCAAATCACACATACCCCGCCTCAAAAGTCAAATGGTCGGTCTCTTAGAACCTAAAGGTCTTTACTAGACTAGACGGCGTGTGACTGCAGTAATTGTTTCTTTTTTTTAGTTGGTTCGACTTTCCTCCTTTAATGTAGTTGGAAAGTCCCGGCTATTAAATGGTCAAAGTTCTAAATGAAGATATGATCGTCGCAATGGTAATAGCAATTTAAGTTTTCAATCAAAGTTTTCTAGACAAAAAAGAAACGCTTGAGGTAGACATGCATAGGGGCTAGCATTAATCATTTGTGACTATATGTATTCTCCTGAAGTGGCAGGAAATTTTTTTTGGTATGGGCCTTATTTGACAAGCAAATGCAAGCCTTGCCTGATAACTTTAAGATGGGCCTAACATGGGAGAGTTATTCATACCAATTTGACAGCAATACGTTTGCGTCTTCTTTTCTCAGTAGTTACATCGCCACAATAGGCTTGTACTGTATTCATGTTGCACTCAGAGGGTTTGGCCTTGCAAAACAGAGGAAATATGAAGCCACTGTTCATGAGACTCAGGAAATTCCCCTTTACTGCTACCTGTATGTTGGGATCGTTACAGTCTCCATTAAAGTCGAAATATGGCATAAAACTGTAGACTGAATTGTAAGAGTCCACCATCTCTGTTGAGAACAATTAATATTTTGTTCATATTATAATAACAAATATTATTATTCATTCAAAATATTTCTCTGTTTTTGATTGGCTAAAAGCACACCCATAACCAGCTACTGTTGACCAAATTTGGAAGAATTTTGCGATTAATCAACCGATGAAATCAAAATTGCAGCGCAGTTGCAGGTTAATGCACCGTTAACCGAGTAGATCTGTGTTACGAGGTTGAGTTGTGTTTTGGCTGTGAAAAGAAAAATGGCTAGCTGAACAGTCCGCGGAACATTTTACTCGTTTCACGACGAACTATTATCTAGAAACTTAGCAAGAAGACAACTCGACAGACAACATCTGCCATTTGGAGTATATTTGCAGACCTAAACAGCCTTTTATCTTCTGAACATGCTCTATCGAGGTGAACTTAACATCTACGAAGGTAAGCATGTTTTAGCTTGTTCTTAAACTAGGAATTACGGTATTTTGAATGAATAATTAAGCAAGTAATGAATTCGGCTTTCGTAGGATATATAACAATTATTCACCGAAGTGGAGGTGGCTAGTGGTGGGCATTTACACGAGAGGCCATGCATGGACGTATGATTGCGAGTGCTAAAAGAAAGCAACAAAATTAGGTGATCATATCCCATATTACCTTTCGGGATTGTCGCGTGCACATTTTTTCCGACAACCTTTCTTGAAATTTGCTATATACTAAAAAAAAATTATGCATATCTCGGAGGTGATAACACCCTCCTCGATCTGCATAATTCTTCATATCCTACTCAGCCTCATTCATTAATTGCTAAATATACTGACTATACTTTATTCAAGAGATAAGATAGAAAAAGGAAATACTTTTCGAAAGGGGAGACTATTGAGGTTAACCCTATGTAAGTGACTCCCCAAAGTAAAAGATAAAAAATGTAAAATCTAAAAACTAGAATCTAAACAATTATTTACATATCATAGTCGTAACTGCTTACAATTATGTTAGTTAATATTCACGGCATAAAAATCCTCAATTTGGTGCGAAATATATAAAGTCAACGATCCTGCCTGTACAACTTCGATTCTTTAGGTAAGTTATTCCACACATTAACGATCCGTACGCAATACTTGTAGCAATATAGAGTGAAAACTTTGACATGAAGTTTATAATCGTGATTGGCTCTTGTTTGCTACACTTGGTGGGCTCGAAAAAGTCCGAAAAAAGAAAGGCTGTCTATTCCAAAAACTATCTTGTAGCACTGAACTAGAGATAAGAACTCTCTAAGTTTCTCCAGAGTTTGCCAATTCAGTAAGCGATAGCAGACTTGGTAGTTCATTTTACCACACTTTTGCTTTTTAGGCAAACCCGAACCGTGAGGCTCTACTTTGTACTTTTTCCAAGGACTCAATGTCCTTAAGACCGCTAGGGACACGTATCTATGAATAAAGTCATAAGGCAAAATTTTGCTTGTGCTACATCTTTTAAAACGCTTATATCTCTGCTGTTTTAAAGCCCCCCCCCCTTCCCCGGTCTCTAGTAGGCCCATCTACATGTAAAAAGATAACATCAAAATACATCCGATTATTAGCGCCCTGGATATAAGCCTCCCTCCCCTCTAGCTTGCATTGAAATGAATTTGATTTATTATGAAGTTTTGGAAGTGGAATAGAAACCATTACAAATTAAAGCATTGTGGTAGTTTGCTTCGAAGCATTTTTTCTATTCCGGTTAAAGGCGCCCTCGAAAATAAACCCTTTAGTTACAAGCCCTCCTGACACTCCTAACGCTAATGCCTAAGGCTAAGGCTTATAAGCGGTAGATACGGTGTACGAGAAATTAGTCACACTTACTTTTGCAGTTTGGCCATGGAAATCTTGCTTTATAGTAAAAAAATGACAAAAATTTCCATTCTCCCTCAGAGCAGTAATAAACAAGGGGAGGAGTGAACTCAAAATCATAGCCTTGTTTACATTGAACTTGGCAAGTCGGGTCCGATCCAATGTAGTTGCACACCAAAGCGCCATTCGTTGGTGGAGAGTACAGAGTGCAGTTCCCTGCAAAATAAATAGATGGTAAGACAAGCAAGTTAAAGAAGTCTCAACAACTTTACAAAGAAAAAAGGAAACACAATGTATTATTTACACGATCAGTCGCCTTTTTTATGGTGAAAAAAAAATGCGGTTTTTCAATGACGTGTCAGTCGCGCGCGTACTCTCAAAAGAACTCAGGTATACAGTCTTTTTTTTTTTACACTAAAACAACTTTTTTTTTAAAACGCTGGTTAACCAAATATAATTTTAAGAACATAACAAGAATATTCCTAGGTAGAGAGAGTCAGTTATAAACGTCTTGTATTTTGCTCATTTGTTTTTTTTGGCGAGTAGCATAAGTAAAGGTAAAAGAAATAAATTAAAATTGATCTAAAATTGATTATTCTTTTATTATTGCATGATACATTGGAGAACAACTTAGTTTGTACTCGAACTTAATCAGTATACTTAAACGTCAAAAACTTCAAAAATAAAACTTTATGAAAGGAAACTCAGTTCAATTCTTTAACAGTTCTTATTAATTATATAACAGCCGTTCCAGAATGAAATAAGAACATGATCAGGGCGTTATAATCGCAAAAAAGATAAATGAATAAATAATAAAGCTAGTTCAGCCTTAGCCCAAAAATTAGACTTTCTTATAAAAGAGAATGTGCGGTGAAGGGCAATCCAGTTTGCCTGGCGCTGCAACAGAATGACTCAATGAAATACTTTTGTGCTTGAATTCCATATTTCATGAGTGTTTTTACAGGAGTCTTTAAGGAACAATATGGTACCTGCGTTTGAAAGAGCAAACTGATCAACCAACACAAAGAAAACAGCAAAACTGAGCAGAGTGGCCCTCATGGTTGTGATCTTTAGTTCGGCTGCGCTCGACCAGTGTTTGTATCCTGACGAACCGTTAACTGTTTTGGTGAACTGAGTACCGACGACTTTCCAATATAATCAAACAATCTCGCTTTTGACAGTTTGGTATATCAGAATTTAAATGAGAAATTATATTTTAAGTTAAACTCTTAAGGTATTTATGCAGCTGTTCACAGCTAAAGAATACGTGCTTTGCTTTACTTATTCCTAAAATATGGCCCATGAAAATCATGCAGATCGAGAGAAGCAAAAATGTAACTGAAAACTGAGACTGAATAACCGATATATTTACAGGCACGGAGGAAAACGCCGTCCAGGGGTTGCGGTAAGTTATATTTCAGTTATATTACGGATGCAAATATCGTTATCAGTTGATCAAACAATATGGGACGATAGCAGTCGTGAAATTCACACGATAACGACAGTTAACAGCCATTATCCTGAGATTAGGTGAAATATCCCCTCGCTTTGATGGACCTAACTCATTAACAGCCAAATTCATTATTGACAGCCAGGAACAAAATGGGCAATTCAGGAATATCACTAAATTATATTTCTCTGTTTTTGGTTGTCTTAAATCCCCGGGCTAATTCTTCAAAACCATCCAGCGATGATCAAATTTGGAAGATTTTTACCGAATACAAATGACGTCAATTGTACTGATATCGAAAGAAAAAGGGACAGAAGGCGTGGTGCCCTAATTGTTTTCGGCATGGAGAGCTGGGGGTAAATGGCGGAAGATCTCACACTTTATGCGAAGACGAAATAGCCTAAATACTCAAAAAAATATTGCAGTAGACAATGACACCACTGAACAAATGCCAACTGCTTTATGAAAGAATATCTGTTTTTCGGCCTCGGCAGTTAGCAAAATCCTTTATCTGCGTAATTATTGATGTCATACGCACCTCATCCAATAATAGCCTGCGAAGCGCAGACGTATTTCCTTCTTTTTTGCTTCCCTCCCTTCGAAAATTTTCGGAGGGAGAGAAGCGACGACCGGAAATATGTTTGCGCTTCGCAGGCTAATCCAATAATTGCTACT
This sequence comes from Porites lutea, assembly GCF_958299795.1. NCBI lineage: Eukaryota > Metazoa > Cnidaria > Anthozoa > Scleractinia > Poritidae > Porites > Porites lutea. Next base: position 5,835,016 of record NC_133209.1, read on the forward strand.
TAAACAAAAGCTACAACTGATCTTTTTAGATAGTGTACACCACTTAAGAAACAATTCATGTTTGGATTTGAAAGAAGAATGCCAATGCCAATCGGCATTTCGCATCGACTCTTTCGATGCAGATATTCAAATTCCAGAGACGTAGTTGTAAGCTCTCCTTCCTTTTCCCGCCCCGCCACCAGAGCGCCCGGGAGAGCTTCAGCTCACAGGCTAGGATATGCGATATGGCGTGATTCTGTGGGCGTTGGAGTTCAGTGTCTGGGCTTAAATGAGAGTGAGCGGGTGTTTTTGTAGCAGAGCTTTTCCGTTTGTTACGCCGTCCGATGAGCCACTATTCATGACGAAACAGCTGTCGTCGGCTACAACCCCGCTCTGTTTTGGGTTATTTCGGTGTCGTGTTGATATCTTGTTAAGTTAATTCTCAAGTAGTACGATCAGCTTTGCAGACTTCAACATGTCTACTTTGTATATTTTTGCTGATCAGGTCCTCTCTTAATAGATCCGACGTTCTGCGGCATATTCGCTCCCGGGGGAAGGAGGGGGGGGGGGGGGGGGGCGGGGGGAACACTCCTGGGTTTTCTTGGTGGGGTCTGCCGCCCGGTTCTCCAAATCCTGACCCTATTTGAATCACACCAAAAAAAGTCATTTTTCTCACCCGTTTTTAGACCTGGCCTTTAAGCAGAAATTATGAAATTATAATTAGATTAGAGCGCAAACAAAAAATTTTCTTCAATGCATTTCGAATTCGCATCTTTTTCTTTCTTTCTTTTTCATTTGGATTTGAGACGATAAATACGTTCCTACATGAACGCTCCCGTAGTTTCCTCGAAAACCATACCCTCAGTTCCAGACCAAAATGGGCAAAGTGTATCCCCGTTTTCAGACCAAAAAGGCCCAAAAAACATACCCTCGTTCGCGTTCTTTTGCAGTTCATCAATTTACTTTATACTTTGGGGCCGTAGTTGTATTTAATAGACCCGAAATGCTGTAAATTTTGTATGGTTTCACTTTCTCCATCTTCCTACAAGGTTGGTTTTGTCTAAAACAGCTGTCGACGGCTACAACCCCTCCTCTACCTGTTTTGGGTTCTTTCAGTGTCGTGTTGATGTCTTGCAAAGTCCATTTTCACGTAGTACGATGATAGCTTTGCAGAATTCAATGTCTCCCTAGGAATTGAGCTTCAAGAGGGTCGCCTACATTTGACAAATGGAAGTGGGCACTGGAATAATCGCGATAAAGACTGAAAGAACGCTAATTCACTTTTTTAGCGACGTTCTAGTTGCCGTCGCGTCGTTGTATCTTTAAGTCCCTATTGCCCAAATAAACGCTCTATATTTGGGTTAATTTAATTATAGCTTGTATTGCCCATATTTTATTCCGTTTATTCTATCCAACTATTCTTAGTTAACACAAGAAATTTTCTTGACTGTCTTGATTGTGGTGGACATTCATTGCCTAAGCTTTCTGTAAAAAATCAAAATAAATCGAGTCAGCGAATTATATTAAAAACCTTAAAACGTGATATTAATGAGTATGAGGGATCTTTGCTCCTAGGTATAAGAATTTTACTTTGACATATACTTAAGTGCTTGGCTTCATTTTATCCACAATCTTTGCTTTTATCTTTAAAACAAGTTGAAAAACATGAATTTTCACTCAGATATGGCTTGACCGCCTACTACTTATGACGTCATAGCTCGTAACCATAGCATCTGCTGATTATCACTGAACTTCTCAAGGAAGGATAAACGAAGGATACTGAAAACGTCAAGTGCTGATGTTTGATGGTCTAAGGAAAACGTCCGAGGGTTACTTTTTCTAATTATGAATCTAAGCAAGAGAGAATGCGGAACCAGAGGCCGAAGGCGGGATTTGAGCCCAGGCCACATTGGTGGGAGGCACGTACCTCACCACTACGCGTGCGCCATCCGTGCTTCCAGTATTAGCAACACTCGTAGGGTTTGTTTTCACAAAACCAAGTTGGTACTGCGATTTCTGCTTTTTTGATGGGATCTTCACAGTCTCCAGTGAAGTAAAGTAAAAAAAAATGAAATGAAAACCCCTCATCCATGAATTACGCCGGTTTACCGTTTTTTTTTTGAAGAATAAATAAAAATTTTGGTAATATTAAAATTTGATATCCGCCCAGCTTTGCATAAAATTGATCGCACTTACTTTGCAATTTGGCCATGGAAGTTTTTCTTTGACCCGGAAAAAAAGTGAATATAATCCCCACTCTCCTCCTTGGCAGTAATAAATCATGGGAGGACGGAACTCAAAGACAAAGCCTTCTTCACACTTGACTGAGCAAATTAGCAGTTCGGACGGCTGCTTGCATGTCAAAGAGCCATTCTTTGGTGGAGGGTACATAACGCAGGAACTTTGCCCTGCAACATGAATGAAACCAACACGTCAAACAAATGCAAGACAAGCAAGTCATAACTATACTCTCAAAACAAAGAAAAATGAACACATAATGTATTATTAACACGATCATTCAACTTTTTTTGTGAAACAATTAGATTTTCTATGAACGTTCAGGCAGGGGCGTAGCCAGGACTTTTTTAGAGGTATGCACGATTCTCCAAATTGCTTTGCCCCCAACCCCCCATCCCCTCCCCAAAAAACTTGTTAAATTACGTGGTAAGCCTACTGTATACGAAATGACAGTAGCAACTTGTAAAATACTTTGTCATTGACTGATGCACGTCAATTATCTATCATACAATAAGGCTACATACAGTTTTTCCGGATTCGTCAAGAATCCGGATAATTTTGTTATTGGGTTCGTTTTGTCGTTTTTAAGAAAATGTAGGGCGTGAATGCGAATTGGAAGGTGCCGATTTGGTCAAGTCTTTATACATTTTGAATCCTAAATCTAAAGTGAATCCGATGCCTTCTAAATTCGCAATGTTTTGTAGGTTAGAGCGATTTTCATATGACCTTTTAAAAATAGTTTCGGTAAGTGTTCGATTTTTTTTTTTCAGCCAATGGATGAAAAGATCAAAACATAGCCTCTTCGTTTTCCCCCCAAAGAAAACTCTAATATGGAGAAGGCATTGTTCGATTGGCCAATCGTGTTGCAGTATGACGTCAAAGCGAAGTATCGGTTGATTTCTAGAAAGTTCTCTGGCATGAAGTTTTTTTACCCGAGCGTTCGCTTAACCAACCGAAAGCCACGCGCGTTTGTATACGTTCGATAGACCAATCAAATCGCTTTATTTCCGTTCGCTTGTTGTTTCTGTTTTGTTCGCGCGTTTTCATTTCAAAGTGATACGAAAATCGCTCTAAACAATTTGTTCAACGAATCCGGACACTTTTCCGCGTTCGGCGTTTGCAGAAGAACCAAAATGGAACTGTCACATTCATGAATATAGGGCGCCTTAGCAACGACGACGGTGAGAGCAATAAAAACGTCTCTAGCCATCAAAATGAATGCATCCTTTTTAAAAAAAACTTTTTGGCGTTTATTTCAATTCTCTTAATATTCTCTTAATAAACAACGTCGCAAAAGGAAATTTAATGTCGAGTTCGTACCTGGTACAGGTTGTAAGGAAAAGCGCGCTACACGTGCAAAATTTGTTGTTTTTGATTTACTTATTGGGCTCGTTTCGTTTGACGTTCTCATTGCCGTCGCCTTCTTCTCCCAGGATTTATCGATGTTTATAAACCGACTAAACGGTTAGGAATCCGAACACGTTTTTGGTAAAAACGTTGCCATCATTCACTAGATAGACGTGTCATTCAAGATTTGGTCTATTAATGAATTATTTCGTTTCTCTGGAAACCTACATTTGGGTGAAGAGGAAAAAAAACAGTCCGTTGTTTTAGAAAAAGAAAAACACATTTCAAAGAAACAACCAGAGTTGAATGAATTGAGGCAAACTGTGCTCTTAAAATAATTATCTTTAGATATTTCTCTTCTGTTTTGGAATTAACTTTTTATTTTTTATCATTTATTCATTTTACGTCCTTTTTGTGCACGACTTTTTCGGGTACGCACGTTCGTACCATGCGTACAGGCAGCTACGCCCCTGTTAGGCTGAGATAAACCAACACTCTAAGAACATACTTAGAGGATACTTATGCCAGGGTGAGAGTCTGCTAGGATCGCCTTTTTTTGCTCATTTTTTATTTCGAAAGGAGTATAAATAAATATAGAGGAAATGAAAAACTGTACTCTAACTGGACAATTAAGTCGAACGTTTTACATTACCCATTTCTTATTGCATGATACACTAGAGAACTAATCAGTTTGTAGTCGAACTTAGCTAGTCTGTACTTATTATTTCAACACGCGTTTAAAATAAAAACATGTTAAGGACGTTTTCAGGCTCCAAGCGTAAAAGAGAATAAGGACTTTTAGCCTCACCCCCCAAATTAGACTTCTTACAAAAAAATAGAATGTATGTACACGTCTCAATTGAATAATTTTGTGCTTAAATTCCATTTTTCATGACTCTTTTACAGGAGTTCTTAAGGAAAAATATCGTACCTGCATTTAAAAGAGCAAACTGATCAACCACCACAAAGAAAACAGCAAAAATGGTCAGAGTGGCCTTCATGGTTGTGATCGTTAGTTCGGCTGCGCTCGACCAGTGTTTGTATCCTGACGAATCGTTTTAACCGTTTTGGTGAACTAAGTACCGAAGACTTTCCAATATAATCAAACAATCTCGCTTTTGACAGTTTGGTATATCAGAATCTAAATGGGAATTATGTCGTAACTTAAACGCTAAAGGTATTTATGCAGCTGTTTACTTAAAATTTTGCTGGAATGATAGATTAATCCTTTAACTTAAAGAATCCGCTCTATAATGTTAAAGAATTCATCTTTTTCACTCGGCGAAATGACGATTTTAGTCACTCTGCTGCGCCAAAATCACCCGTTTTCTCTATTATCATGCCGCTTTCTTGGCACATTCATGCCTGATTAGCCCATCTCATTGATATGCGTAAATGTCCGACCATTTCTGCCGATGACCTACTAAAGAAACAATAATTGTGTTGCTTCACTTAGTCCTAAGGAGTGCTTAATGAAAATACATACCAAGGGAAGTACAATTTGACTGAATGATATATATGCAGGAGCGACAGATCTAATCCATGCGTCAGGAAAACGCCGTCTCGGGGCTGAGACCTATCCCGAGTAAGCGTTTTACTGACCAGATTTCTCATACGGCTGTGTAAATCACTATCAGTTGATCAAATAATATAGGACAGTAGCAGCCGTGAGATTCACGCAATAAGACAGTTAACAACCAAAAACCATTGTCCTGAGCATGTTAGGTGAAACATCCACGCGCTACAAATGATCATGGATTAATTCGACATTAAACTGACAATTTCACTATTCACAGCTGAAATTAGGAAAAAAATGGGAAATAACAATTTGTTTTTTACCGTTTTTGATTTGCTTAAATCACCGTGTAAATTCTTATTCATAACCAGGCTGCGATGGTCATATTAATTTGGAAGATGCTTGCCAATATCAATAAGACAACTTATAACACTAATCGGTTTCCTTTATGTAGACTATACAAACTGCGGACCGAGCAAAAAATACAGACTGCAGACTGAGGTGAGCGAGGGTAAAACGCATTCAAGTGGGTAAAATGAAGACTAGAAGGTAAAATGCAGACCCGGCAAACGTAAACTGTACACGCGGAGGGGTTAAGACCAAAACCATGTAATTAATAAAAATTACACTTTCTGGTGATCTGTTTTTAGTCATTTTTTCACTCTAATGACTTCTCTGGAGAGTTTTGTTTCAATGTTTACGATATGGAAAAATAACGGTCATCTTGACGTTTTGGAGAGACATCCTAGGCTGGCGCCTCTCATCTCTCAGGGCTGCCTTGTAAAACTAACTTCGCGCGCTCGAAGAGAAGCAGCGACAAGTCGATCTTTGTTGCATCACAGACAATTTCTCTAGACTTCTCAATCCGTCATGATAACAATAAGGCAGTCCAGAACAGCTAGATCGTTAACGTAAATAGAGTAAACTTTCTGTCAATTTTATAAATTTCGCTGAGAATGTGAGTCACTTATTGGAAAACGAATGTGTAACATATAGGTAGCCTAATTTTACTCAAAACACACAGTGATTGCTTGGTCGATACAATGGTAAGCTTTCCGCTTCGTGAGCTGAATGTCCAAATTCGAAACCTCACTTTTGAGACTTCCCATATTGATAGCGGAGCTCCACGCGCGCGCGAAGCGCGCACGTGGGCGGAGCCCCATAGCTTAGTAAATCTACCCATCCCAGAAAATTTGGTAATCACGTGACCGTACACCGACCGCCGACCGACCGTCCGTCCGCACCACAGGACAACCCACTCTCACACTTTTAGCTAGTTTGGGAGCCCAGAGAAAACTAATTGCACATCAATGTTGTGATAAATTGACAGCTGTCAAAACAGGGAATCCGCTGACCAGTATCACCTGACCGTAGCGCGGGCTCAAGTGTCGACCCATCGAGGTCGAGTATTTTTTGAAGTTATCCGCTGACAAATTACCAGTTTGAAATGATCGCAGGCTCAAGTCTATTTTTTCCAAGGATTCATATCAAATATGTTGTGTTTATGTCACTATGGCCCCGCACTATTAGGATTTTAATTTCAAACTGACTTCGGAAGCGAAAATTCAGCCAGTTTTTTTAAAAGTACAGGCGGGGAAGACCTTATCTTACCATCGTCACACGTTGGTCACGCTCTACGTCCAATTTTTTTACTCTGATTGGTCAAAATCTGACAGGTGAGTTCATGCGAAAAAATTATGCGGCATCTTGAAAATTGTTTACTTTGACAGCTGAAGCTGAAGAGTTTTGTGTCAACTTGTGATGTTTTTAACTGTCTTTTTCTTCTGGATGTACAAAATGAAATACAGCTGCTATCAAGAGTCTTCTGTTATTCATGGCTGGTTTGTTTACTGGGTTTTTGGTTGAGAAACGCGTCGCTTGTCAAAATTTGGTAATTCGATTTCGGATGGCATCGTTTTCGTTTCTCACCTTGCTTAATGCGTAAGAGGGTTTAAAAGTCTCAAGCAACTGTGGCCTCCCTTGATAGCTTCCAGGAACTGAATCTCGAATGGTAAGCCTGAAAAACTATTGTATTTGATGTTTGTTTTTGTTATATCTAATTTCATGAAGTTTTGCACAGTTCACGCTGACAGTTTAGGCGGCAAGTTTATGCACGTTTGTAGCCGTAGTTTGAGTTAATGATCTGACCTAGTATCAGGTTTGAACGGTTTGATATAAGCTTACAGAACTTTAAAAAGCCTTCAGATATATTTGCTCACCACAGATAGAAAGAAAACGTTCCGAAGAACATTAACTTATAAATTTGGCTGTAGAAAGAAAACTTTGAGCGATTTTCTTGCTTCGAGGAGTTCACCTTGGAAAACAGTAAACACCCGCGCCGGGAAGCCGGCTTATAAAGCTTCACGCCGAGACTCAGGATTTTTAGAGACACTTTAATACTTGTCTTCATGAATGAAAATTGTTATCTCTGTAAATGTTTCACCGAATTATATTTCTTTTTTTGATTGTTAGTAGTCTCTTTTGCAGTTTTAATCGCTTGTCTGTGCCGTTTGTTTTCATCGTTCATGAACATCGCTTGCAGGAGTACTCAAAAATGTCGCGCGTATCAAACGCTTTATAAGATTACACATCGTTATAACTGAAACCATTAAATAACAAAAAAAAAAAATAAATTCGCTATTATGTTGAAGCTTAACTCTATTAAAGTTCATTCAAACACTCGACCACACTGACAGCTCGCACTATAGAAACGAGAACCGGCTGGCCATATGGGTGATTTTGGAAATTTTTGAACGGTTTCGCTTTACGATTGATCGTCCTGAATATTGACTGAGTGCAATTTGTCTTGAAAAATTGTGAAATACTACATTATGTCCGAGGTCTGTATGATAAATAGTACTGTTTCACCTCAAATGTGATGTATAAAAATTATAAAAGGTTGGTTTAAACACCCCCAGATTTGTTGGCAAGAATTTGTAAAGTAAACCTGTCGAACGCAAAAAAATTCGGCGTGATTTGTTTTCCAAGACTTTGTTTTCGAGGCCTAATCTACTGTGATCTTGAATGTGATCGAAGATGTTTGCTATTTTTTGGGTGTACATATAAGGTTATCAATTCGATGTAAGATGTTTCACTCCAAAATAATTTAGCCATTCCCTCAAAAGTCACATGAATGTGCCCTTAAGTTAAATGATTTGTGGATTAAAAGTTTATTGTTTGATTTAAATTATAAGTTTATTAATTGGAGCTTCGCTTTTAGCCCTGGCTAAATCTATATATTATAATATAAATTAACAAAAAAAACCCTGGGTACAGTTTTATCGTTGAGCTGCATTTGTTAATAAAAGGGCATAATCCTGTAAAAGAGAAATCAAACTTATCAACTTTTTTGTGTAAAGCAAACGTTTTTCGTTTACAGGTGCAAGGTTTTACGACTTTGCCAGTTTTTTGTTTACGTTTTCCTTTCTCGCCAAATTCAATAACCGGTTTTTCTGCTTCGCAAATGGTTCACTCGCCCAAGATCTTTCCAAGGAATTTATTTCAAATGTTAATGAACATTACGAGTCCCAAATGCCCTGAAGTGTAAGTGGTAATTAACCCTTGTTCTTGCGCAGTACATAGGCACGTGCAGTAACAAAATCCAATCAGAAATTATTATTCAAATCAGAACGTTGCTCCGCGCCACATTCAAAAGTTGATCGCTTCGGTTGAGAAAGCTGACGAAAGTTGCTCACGAAAGAGAATGACAAGACGCTCTCACATAAACTGACTATCCCTCTTTCTCAGCTTAACTACAAGAACGCTAACTGAGGAAACATTCTGGGATGTTAAAACCAGCGCCTGAGGTAAATTACTTGTTAAAGTTATCGTCAATTTGGTTGACATTTGTATTCCGTCAAGTCCAACTTCAAACTAAGTTATTTCGTTGTCGAATGTCCTTGTTTTGACGTTCATTCATTTGTTCTCGGGGAGAAATAGTGAGTAGAAATGTAAGCAAATGCTCAAGCAAAATTAGTCCATGATTTTGAAAGCCCTGCGTTACAAGGTCGCACACGTGGCTACCTCAATGTCTAGAATAAGGGGCCCAGCTAATTACGTCTTTCTTTTCCTCCAAATATATATTGGTTACTAAGAAAGGAATTTGCAAAAACGACAAATTTGATTGATTTTTTTCTCGGTGTTCTATACAACAGCGAGATTTTGACGGAGTTAATATCATAAAATGAGGCCACCGCACCTTTAAAATAATAAAGATGGACCTTAGCTATTACTAAAAGTCTCGACGTAAATCAGATGTTTTCGTGAATTTCTATTGATTTAAAAAGCAGTTTGTATTTAAAAGAATAAATAAAAAGTACCATATACTTAAACTGAAGTGTTGAAGATGGGAGATGTAAGAGGCCGTGGCTGTCGAAGTGTTAATAGGGCATCGCAATTTCGAACAACTTTTTTGTTAAACAGTAAAAAATTCCAGCAGGCAAATGCGACAGCCATACATGTATGCTGCAAATGAATCCACCTAAAGTGATTATAAACAGTTAAGAATTAGACCATTTACAATTTAATTGTTAGATTGATGTTGAATCCAAGAGTGACTTGATTACGACATAGTAGTAAATTATTGATCCCTTTTCTTTCCATTATTCTCTATCGGCCAGATTTCGCATAAATTGCTGTGAAACAAACAACTAACAATATTTTCAATCAAACGTTGATTCACACTCATGTGATATAAGAGAGACACCCCGGACCTCTGGCGCGACCTCTCGCGTGAAATTTCGCGTGAATACATTGCGGCAGAGCCTGTATGGTTACTATGATATTGAACATTGCAAATTAATGATACTTATGAGGAATGGAAAAGATTGGCAGAGTTCGTCCTCAGAGCCGCATTTCGTATAATAACATGAACTACATCACGCGCGACCTATCGCGTGTTCTCTCGCGTAAATAGATTGTGAGAGAGTCTGTATAGTTACCAAGATGTTTTACATCGGTATCATTTAATAGAGTCGCAGCAATCTTCAATAGAGCACTGTTTGTAAACCTTATTCAGTTTAGGGCCGCTGGCTTTTCAAAGTTGTAACTGGATTTAAGAATAAAGTATTTCCGTATTTTTTTCTCAGTCTCTCTTAAGTCTTTACGTAGTTCTCTGACACTTAATTGAGCCGTGTTTTACTACTATTAACTCAGCTTCTAACCTTTTCAATTTTCAGCCGTCAGACCAGACCATGTTCTCAGGCACACCTCCAGATTAGACTACGAAACCAGTCTATCAGACCACCACACCACACAATCAGATCACAACCCAGATCAGACCACCACATCCGAATACCACAACAGACCATCGTCCCGACCCGACCACCAAATCAGACCATCAGATCACAACACCACCGCCAATCCAGACAACCAGTTCAGATCACCCCACCAGACCACAGGACACCATCCTTGACGACTCAGCTTCCAATCAGCACAGCATACCCAGCCTCTTGAAATGGTACAGGTCAGGTGCATTCTTTATGGGTTGGGTCGAGGGTGGTATATAGAGCTCTGGATGAACCTTGCAAAGCACACTTTCCACACACGTTCGGCCTGAAGTTTCCGGAGATTTTTTTCGACTTAATTTAATTGTAGTTAGATTAGCTAGCTGGGCTCCCTGGGCTGGTAAGGGTCTCCCCTTCCCCTTTTCATAAGTTGGGTTCCTTTGCAGGTGTTCGGTCATCGACGAGTGTTCGGCTTTTCGGAATAGGCTAGGCTTTTTTAATTCGGTTCGGCATCTTGGAAACGGTTCGGCTTCATCTTTTTGCACCTTTCTCAGATGGATTTCGCCACCGCCACCTTCGTCGTCGTCGTCTTCACTACAACCTCCCGCTTAGTTGCGCCAAATTTAAATTGATCTATCACACTTCACTTGATAGTCTATGCGCTGGTCAAGTGAAGCTTTCATCCGCAAGGTTCAACCAGACAGTGATTATTCTAAGACATAACTTAGTAAACTAGAGACTTCATGTCATTAAGCTTCAATGAGTGAACCTCATTTGGTCACTGCTTACAAGCTTAGTGGTCTCTCTGGTTACAGGTAGATAGATAGTATAGCCTTGCAAAATTGGGTCTGCTCAAACAAATTTGGCTTTTGATGTTAAACAGTGCAAGTGCGAAGTGAAAAATGTTTTTATGCGCATTCGCAGACCCGAACTTGTGATGTTAGATCAGTAAACAGGTTTAGTCGTACAACAAAGGTGACTTGCGCCCAGGCGTTTCTTCCCGCGAAGATTCAACACCTTGTAGCAGGTTACTAGGGCAACATGGGACAATCCACACACTATAGGCTAGATCGTTTACAAATAGTAAGCGTAGGAAGTCTTCGAGACTAATCTACGACGCAGTTTCATCGCTGGAGGAGCTCGAACAAGATATTATCCCGCGAAGTAATCACAAGAATGCTATTGGACCGAATATTTCGGGGACACACTTATGGAGGCCCACCATACCTTGATATGCGTGCCCCTGAATGGCATTCAGGTGAAAACCTCGCTGGTTATAGATAGTCCTTCAGTAAGTAGCAGGAGAGGATACTCTAGTTATGGCATCGTTGACACCAAGACGATTTGATTTGTCTTCCTGTTAATTTTGCCTTGCTGGAGGGTTTTCTTCTTAGGAAGCCCTGCATTGCACAACGCAGGCACAGATCGTCTACAAATGGTAGGCGCACGTAGTCTTCACGTCGACAGTTCGTGGTTATTGGTTTCTTCGTCCTCCAGACGTCGCAAGCATTGTTCTACCTCCAACAGTTCTTGAAGTACGTCATGACTGAGACCAAATCCTATGCAGCACATTGTTTCTTCAACGTATTTCTGAATCTTGTAACAAAATGATGGATATGAGAATAAAATGCATTTTATTACACTGTTTCATATTATATTGTGCGTCCAGTGCTACATGAAGGGAAGAGGCCGGCCGAAGAAAGAAGAGCAAAGAACTTGGAGAGCCTTAGAAAGATAGTCTAGTTACCTAAAGTAGGCAACTTAGCTTCCTTTGCAGCCATGGACGGAGAAGAATGACATCGGACCAAAGTGAACGATGACGATGATGAAGACCACGATAATGATGATGATCGTTTGCACTAAGACGTCATTTTGCTTCTAAAAAGACAGAAGCAGACGACATCGTAGTGTAATCGACTTCATGATTAGGAAGGCGAGGTAAAGTCAGAGGAGACAGCATAGAGTAATAACTTTAAAGAGCTGTCTTGATTAACGTTGAGAATTCCCCCCTCTTTCCATGTTGGAATGAATTTGAAAAATTTTTAAACGAATCTAACAATTTTTCTCAAAATTGAGCAATTTGACAAGGTAAATTTGAAACTTTTCCTCCCAGAAGTTAATTTCATCTTATCTCGGATCCCATGTTCGCCAGTTGTTGTTGATGTTACATAGTACAATGTTAGTTGAGACAGCTACTAAAAATACCCATTCTAATTTTAATCGGCCGGCCGGACTTCATCTTTGGAGCAACTCCAAGTCATCTGCAAAACAGCAACAACAACCTCGTGGACTATACATATCCCACGCTCTGGTCTATTGGATTGTTGGTAATAGTGTCCTTGGTCCTTTGGTGGAGGAACATGACGACAGAGTGCAGCAGCCCATATAAGGTAGGGCTGATCAATGTTGGTACAAAGTTTGTACAAAGCAGACTCGTTTGGTCTGAAATAGCGCACGGCAGATTGAATTTTAGCGGCACTGTTATTCTTGTAAGAAGGTTCGTAGCTAGTGCAAACCTTGCACCGCATCAATCAGCCCAAGTAATAATTCAGCGTGGCACAAGGTATGTGGATTTTTTTCTTTGTTAGGCGATTAGATTTTCGGTTCGGTCCATTCCTCTTTTTTCCGGTTTTCGATTCGACTTGTGATCTGATTTCGGATTCGGCTTCGAAAAATGTGAAACCTTGGTATCGACCATGTTTCGATAGCAAGCCGCCAATATCCCTGCGTATCGTCTGGGGGACCCTGGTGTGTTTCATTCGAGGTGTCAAGGTTTATGGACACATGTCACACTCCTCGGTCTAGCGAACCCGGATGCCAAATTCTTGTAGGAGCGCGCCCCATATTTTAATTTTTGTAAACGGCTAACTCAATTCAATAAAAACACTTCATCTCATGCGTTGTCTGTGTGATTTTTTTAATACTTAATTAAGAGTAATAAGTTATAAGTACTAATGATGATTTGATTTGCAGGTATCTTACAAAATACTTGTTGTAATCAGACAAATGAAAATAAAACAAACAAAAAACACACTGAGTTGTGAGTTTGGTGTCTTTTACTCGATTACGCGCGTTGACTATAGAGTAATTAGTTATAAGTAGTAATGATAATTTGATTTGCAGGTATCTTACAAAATACTTGCTGTAATAAGACCAAATGAATGAAAATAAAACAATCCAAAAAAAAAACTGGGTTGTGAGTTTGGTGTCTTTTACTTGATTACGCGCATTGACTATAGAGTTTTTAGTTAAGACTACTAATAACCATTTGATTTGCAGGTATCTCTAAAAATACTTGTTGTAATAAGACCAATGAAAATAAAACAAAAAATAAAAACCCGCTGAGTTGTGAGTGTGGTGTCTTTTACACAATTACGCGCGTTGACTGGCATTATGTCAACATCAGTGCGTTTTACTGCAAACACACAAATAACTAATTTTTCATTTCAGGTAATGAGTACATCGAAAATCATTATTTTTCAATTTTTTGGACTCTACCTCCATTTTTTTCTTGAGTGAATGGAAACACATCTTTTTGGGCGCGCCCTTCCAAGATCGCACAAGCTTTTCCCCCTGCTATTGGACTACTTTTGTGGATGCGTTCTTGAAGAAACGCATGGCAGCACCAATGTAACTTGGAAGTCGGAAGGGAGTGCTAAATGCGGGGAAGAAATTTGTAATTGAGTTGTACGTAATAAAAAGTTGATGAAAAATAAAGTTTAAAAACAAAATAGAAATTCATCAGCTTGTTTTTTCTCCTTTACACTAGTACTAAATAATTTAAATAAGATTTTTGTTGTAAACGGAGTTGCTTTTCTGCAATAAACAAAAAAGGTTTGACCAACACAATGTCGCGTCATCAGTGTATTTTTCTGTTAAAGCGATAATAAGTAAATAAGTAATTTAACAAGTTTTATTTCAGGAACTTCGGACGTCATATTTTTAAACGTTTTTTTCGCTTGAACATCGCCTCCTCGAAGACGTCCGTTTTGGGCGCGCCCTCTCAAGACGGAGCAGCCAAACTGATTGTTTGGCGTATGCTCTCAAGAAGTTCGTTTTGGATGTACTTCTGGCAGCGTTCCTGAAGAAAACGCATAGTGAGACTGGTTACTACTGAAAAACGACCGCAAGTTCTAAAGGTAACACACTGTTTCTTTTTTTCAGTTGTTTTAACTTTTAGATCATCTTTCTGTGTTTCAGATGTAGTGCGTGAAGTGAGCTTTTTCCAGCGTCTAAGAGGCAAGGAAGAATGAAACGGACCACGAGAACACTTAATCTGATTCTGCTGTTACAGGCACTCATCCTCAGATGATACTAAAACTTATTCATTAATTCAGAATTTAGTGGGATTCAAACCCACGATCTCAGTTTGTTTGGTTATTGGTAATCATAATCTACCTAAGAGTGCAACTTTCAATACATAGGATTCCAAATAATGCACTGAATATCTGTTTCATGATAGCTGACAGAAATTGATTGGTTGTCAGCAGTCAATTCCAAGGCCTTTTAAAGGAAATGGAGTTTGTAATCGGCGTTCAACTACTCGACAAAGCCAGTGTTTTGATAATACTGATTATGTTTTCAAGAAGCATTTCATCTAGGTCAGAGAAGTCCAGCGGTGTTATGGCAGTTCTGAACTCTCATCTTCAGCGATCCGTAACCTGTAAGTATCAAAATATAGGAAGTCTTCTCCTTGCAGAGGATAAACATTCTAAGCCAAAGAGTTCTTGGTTTCGTTTAAGGAATTGGAAAGAGAGTTAAAGTCAGTTGTGCTTCGGCTGCACCAAAAGTCATATATAGGTAAACGGCTGTTCCACTGGGATTCCAACCCGTGAACACTGCTTCATTAGTAAGCAAATCGATATGAAATATAACTGATATTCAAACGCTATCTTGGAGGAAGCTGTAGAGTTTGAAGTTTATGTTCAACTGTCATGGTGCAACGTTTGCTTTGATAATCTGTGTTTGGAAGCTTTTCATTTCGGTCTGTGTAACTCCAAGCCACAGTCAATACAGCCACGTATTAACCAGCCCAGTGACGTAGCGGAACACGTGACCCTACCTACAAGATCTAAGGTAAGAACCAGAAAGGTTAAAAATGTTCACCCAAAATATTTTCTGGAACGGCCGAAAAAGACTTTGATCAGTATTTCAAGCCATGAATTTAAATTCCAATGATCATCCTATTGATCTGTACAAAGATGAAAGTAGTGCTTTAATAATATTTAATGGAAAGATACAAATACAAGAAGTCATGTGTTAAGCGGTTAGGATAGCGGTTAGGATACTGAACAGATCTAAACTACAAGGAGGAACGAACATATAGCGATAAAAAGGGATTAATATCAGCATTAAGTTGTAATAACTAAGGGGGAAACTGTTGCTTTGTTTCTGAATCCATGTTCTTCAGAAACCTTGCATTTAGGTCCGAAAAGTCTTGATGACAGCGAACAGATAATACAACCCAGAGGTATCAGGAGCCTCTTCAGATGATACATGGTGATTTGAACAAACCCGCCCGGCAGACCAAAGGTAAGTACAGAAAAAAAAATAAAAACTGTGCGAACACGTTCGAAAAATGTGACCAGAAGAAAACGGATCAACAAGAAAGCTTATGGCCTTTGCTCAAATTTTGGAACTAGGTACTAAAACTAAAAGTTGTACAGAATGAGGCTCTTTTGGAATTAGAACCTGTAGCCTTTGTTTAGCTGTTCAAGATGGAAAGCATAATTTATCAAGCAACGGGAAATAACCTGACTGCACAGGGGCATATCCTAACTTTCAGTATCATCTTAATGCAGTTTCCTCTCCTTCCGTGGACTTCTAATCCATGAAGGTTGCTGGATTTACGAGGTGTTACTGGGATTGAAACCCATATATGCTAAGAAGTTGTCGAAAGCTACATGTCTTGTTCTTGAGACGTATTTTATTTAAATCCTAAACGACTCTAGATGTCTCACCCTCAGTCGTGATGGAGTCCTAGCCAGCAGTACGTGACTTGTAAATGACATAAGGGAGCTTGTTCAACTTGGCAGAGGTACGTATAAGAATAGAAAACCTCTAATACTCGTCTTTTAACAGTAATTTGTAAAACATTGGCTGACAAGAAATTGGGCTGTTGGATCGAAACTCTGCGCAGAAAATTCTTAGCGTTTTGTGTCGAATTAATTGAACTAAGGATGTATTGATACTGCAAAACATCTAGGAGAAAAAAGGGGGTAGCTCCATCTTTATTCTGTTCAACTTTGACTGAATTTGCTTGTAGTCTTGTTTCCTTTTTCTTGAAAAATGTAGGAACTATCTTATGAGGCAACTTCATGAGTGGAGGGTTGAACAAATGACTGACACTTCAGTTATGCATTGATTATGATGATTCATTATCTTGTTGATTGGGATGATGATGACGATGGGGATTAATAAGAAGTGCTGCCAGTTGCAAACACAGACGTCCGTGGGGATGATGATGATGATGTATCTAACCTTCTTCAGCAGGTGAAACGTGCATTGAAATATAACTAGAAATGTGTGTATCGCAGACCCTCATGAGGTTCGGGGAAGGATGACCCGCCCAATGAGTTAAGAATCGGAGGGTACTGGAGAGATAAAATTGTCCATGCAGCCAGGAGCCCCTGATGCAGCTCAAGACCTATAATAATACAAAAGCAAAGGGAAAAGGGACTTAAGTTTTGCCGATAGTTTAGATGGTCTTGGCTTTCTTCTCGGAGCATTTTTAAAAGGCCAGTAGGGATAAAACTGAATATAATGACATGCAAATGAAGCACATGATGGACTCATTTGAAGCACAAAAGGAAAGAAAAATGGCAAAAAAGGAAAAAAATGAAGAAAAATGGAACAAAAATGAACTTAAAATAGGAAATAAATAAAAGGGAAGAAAATAAATATAAAAGAAGTAAAATAATAATACTAAATAAGCTACGATAAAAAATAATTTGAAGATAAAGTCAAATAAAAAAAAATAGTAATGATTACGATAATGACAACAATAAGAGAAAAGGAAATACAGTAATTGCAACAAAAGAGACTTGATTGATTTTTGAAAACGAAACTGCAAGGACTTAAAGGCAGTAACGTTCCAAAAATCAGCTAAGAAGCATTTTTTATTTTTAAAGTCTTTTTAGTTGCCTCTTTTAAGGCTTTTCCTTTTCTATTGCTGTCGTTATAATCATTATTATTGTTATTATTATCATCATTTTTGTTTTGTTGTTCCTTTTTGTTACATTCTTCAGATGTTTTTACCTTTTTCGTCTTTATTCTTTTGTGCATATATCATTATTTTTAACAGTTTTATCCCTATTGATTTATGAGTTTAAACTGTTGTATCAAATTTTTAACCGAGTGGATTTCTTAGTATATAGGGACGGCCTGACTATCCGAATTATCTGGAAACGCCAAGTCCCTTTTGTCTTTTGCCTTAAATGCTTTGATGCAATAAAGGAACAAGTGAGGGAAAACTTAACCTTGGTTATTTAAACTTGTGGTCTTGATTTCATTTCTTGAGAGACATAGGAACAATGAACGTTGACATGCTGGGCAGCCTGATGAGGCGCCGTGATGTGAAGAGGCTACACGTAGACGACTGACACCTGTTGCATGGGTGATAATCATTATGATTATGATAATGACGATTATGATGACTGAAGATGATGATGGCAATAATGATGATGATGATGTTCAAGATAATGCTAGTGATGATAATGACAATGACAATAACGTCGCTGATGATGACGATGATGCTGACGATGCTGACAATGCTACGATGATGATGATGATGATGATAATGAAGATGACGTTGCTGACGATGCTGATGATGATGACCACGATCATTCTGACGATGAGGACAACGATGACGATGATTATAATAACAATGATGACGACGATGATGATAATGACAATGAGGCAGAAAATGATGTTGATGATGACGTTGTTAAAGAATTTGTACTCTGATAGAGAAACTCTGAAGCTCAGTAATTGGCCGGCCATGGCGACATTAAAATTGGTGAGTAGCAGGACAGTAATCTTTGTTCTTCTTCAATACTCGACTGCTCCCCAGTCGTCTCTATTTCCTCACTCAAATATCAACGATGGAGGCCCGTGGAACATCCCTTCCCTGCATGCTGTAATAGTCTGTCTCCCTCGACCGTTCCGTTGCTAAGAGGGACAAGAGAGGCGGCTAGGAACGGTTCAGCTTCGATAGGGTAAACACAAAGACTGCAACAGGAGGAGTGAGGGAAAGCTAACCTTTAAAAATCTGTCTCGGGTGAAACTAGAGGTTTTGACTTGACTCAGTCATCAGCTTTCCCTGCTTTACTTATTAAAGCTGTGGACTGCAAAAGAAGGACAAAAAACGCAGTTTACGTAGTTCTAGACTAAGACAACTTGCAATTCAAAACTCCATGAAATGGATTATTGTGCCATTGATCGCAGTTGGCCCTATGACAAAATTAAGTCTATATGTTCTGAAATACACGACAAAAATACTCTGCAGCAATAGCAAAAAATAAACTTTGGAGATTTTACTTTAAAAATCAAGCAATTGAGGTATCTTCTGTTTTCGTCCCAACAGCTTCCAGCTTGGGTGTATTCATACATCATATTGGAGGATGAGTGTTGATGTACGCTACCTTTGCTACTACTCTACGTCACTGCAGCACGAGAAACCAATGATAATGATTAATATGTAAGACCCACGTTTAAACAGACTGCTTTTCGCCAAGCTCTCGCTTTGCTTTCGCAGGCTTTTTGCCAGCAAACATCATTAAAAAAATCGGATTTCACTTCTATAAGGTTTCACTTCGACAATTTGTTCATCTCCTAAGCTTTTATGCTATATTTAACTCTGTAAACTGGCTATTTCTAAACCGCAGTGAGTTTGAACTTGGCGGTCTATATACTGAAGATGAACTTTATTTAACCTCGAAATTTAGAGTAGCCTGAAAGGCTATAATATCTTTAAGAGATCGATAACTCGGGTTTAACGTGGTGTATATACAAAATGATCGAACTCTTTCAAAGCCTTAAGGAAAAAGAATTATAGCTCTTACCTTAAACTTCAAGGAGCAAATCCTATGAGGTCACAAACAAATAAAATGTTATTCACGTTTTAGCAACACATATTTCTACATTGAGGATTTTACGAGGTAAAGAGAGTAAATAGATATTTATGAAGTGTAGTTCTTAAGACAGGGGCGGATCCAGGATTTTAGGAAGGGGGTGCACCACTAAGCAATGGCGTAACTGACTGGTGACATAAACAAATGTTACAAAGCGAATACGAAGAATCGAAGAAGGCTTTTGACTAGGCAATAACATAATGCGAACTGCTGAAAATACATATCAAACGATACAGCAGATTTGGTATGTAACTGTAGTAGAAAGCCGCAGGTCATCTCAGGATCGGGGTTGCGCAACCCCTGCACCCTCCCCCTTAAGATCCGCCTCTGTAAGACGCTTCTTAGAGTGAAAGAGTTGACCCAAGACCATAAAAAGAGGCCGTTTTTCGTTGTTTTCATTATCAGTTTCGTGATAAATGAACTTGAAATATATAGCAAATGTAGGAGCCATAATGTAAAGGAAGAAAGCTTGATTTTACAAATGGAAGTTTTTGCATGCAGTTAGTGTAATGTTGAATTTATCAATTCCTCTATGAAAATTAGAGAGTAACTTGGAACTTCTGAATTCTTCTTAATTAATGCCACAAACGCTGATTTTATAGCTTAACATGTAACATAAATTGCCATAACGTTCTAATGCATGAAGATTTTCAGAGGTTCCGAGCAAGTTTTTTGCCTGATCTGAATTTGTCTCCAAAAAAAAAAAAAACTTTATAACGTCAGTCTGCTAAGTGAAAGGCAGGGATTCATAGCTTTCACCCTTTACATTGATCCAATAAACAATAATTTAACATCTGTATTGCGAGCGAAAGCGCTTTAATTAATATCATTGCTGGAGCACTTTAAAACGGCGACAAATATTCAAATTGCGCTATTCTAGAGCACAGCATCGCCGACTATCCACTCCTAGAATAATTTTTTCTTTTTGTTTTCTCTCTACTTTCAGCCTAGCGAAATATTCATTTATATACCTTAGCTTTAATTTTTTTCCGCCTTTATATACAGTAGGCTTTAAAACTCCAAAGATGTCACCATAGCACTGGTTGGGGGTACTCGGTCCCTATTTTTCCAAATTAAACTGGTTTTCGGGGTTTTTATATTTTGTACCTGTTGACCCTCAATAGAACGTTTTCACTTACGCGGCCAGTAACTAAGTAGAAAGGAAAACGTAAACAAGAGAAAGGAGGACTGGTTTGGGACACCAACACGGCCGTCGCTTTATTGGTTCGGGACACGAATATAAGATCGCGGACTTGACTTCAGGTGCTGAAGGCTGTATAGGCAGCCGGTAGCTAGTAGACGTGAGACACAATACAAAAATAATAGTTTTAAACTATATTTAGGCACTGAAACTGTTTGCTGTTGTCAACATCATTCCCAGGGCTTCCTGTTGCAAGCCGTTCACTAATAACTCCCGGTTTTTGATTGGCTTAAATCCCCTTGCAGATTCTTCATAACCAGCTAAGGCAGCGATGATCAAATTTGGAAGATGTTTGCCGATATCAATACAGTTAACATCAATTGTACTGCGGATATCGAGAGTTGAAAATTAATTTGAGTTACGCCCAGAAGATAAGATTAAGAAAGTGTTTTTGAAACTTTACGACGAGCACCCCTGTTATTTTTATTGCGGAAAACCTTAGGGATTTGTTTTGCTCTACCAAAAAATCATTTGATTTTCGGTGGTTTTGAGTGTCACGCCATTCAAAATAGATCAAAATAAAAATCCGGATGACTTTTAATTTCTGAGTTTATATATTGCCAAATATGGTCGGATAATTCGCATCGCTGATGGTCATTTCTACTTTTAGATAATTCTATAAAAAGTCAATTCTTACCTTGTCGAAAGCTGGCGTTTCAAGTTATTTGCCAGCGTTTGAAGCGTAGTATAGGGCGCACCGAATTAACTTTTTGGGCAGCAATCTCACTAACGAGGGCAGGAATCTGATTAAGTTTAGGTCACGTGCGATTTTAGGTGGTCTAACCGGTTTGACAAGGTTTCTCGATTCTTGATTTGACTCCCTGTAAAATCGGTTAAGAAAATGAAAGAAAGAAAATGACACGTGACCTTATATGAATGAGATTTCCCCCGCATTTTATTCATGAGATAAAGGCAAACGTTATTTACGTCATCGATTTCATGTACAAATGCCATGGTTGATGATATTCCTTTTCGTCAAAATAGGTTAAAAACTGTGCGCCCTTTTCTACTCAGTTCAAAAATCAAAAAGAGTGTCCATTTCCTCTAAGCCTGGTTCACAATGTTTAAGTTTTTCCGTCTTTTCATACATCAAGTGATAATGATCAGAGATTACTAAAAATGCGTTCAACCGATCACTCTCCTTTGGAAAGGCGGTGATGATGTCATTCTTGTGCAGAGGTCTGCACGCAGGCCACTGCAAAATCTATGGGGGTGACAGATACATTTTCAAGGTCCATTCAATCAATAACAGTTGTCCTATACACATTTCAATTCAGATCTGTGTCAATCTGCCTTACGCTACTACGTTAAAAAATCATTTTTAAGCTAAAAACCTCCAAGTAGATAAAAAAGTATTTCCAGGAACAGTGGATGAGTTCAACTTGATGAAAGTGTCAAGCATGGAGATTTTACTCGTAATTGAAGAGGTTTGCAAAACGAGGGGACCAAGGGCGCCTCTTAGAGTTGACTGTTAAACTGGATTGTGCGGACTTTTGTGAGAACAACGAATTCGCTTAAAACGAACACCTCAAAGACTTCCAGCTGTGGTACTTAGTTATATGGGGATTTAGGGCCTGTTTACATGGAGGTGGGGGACCCCAGATAGGTGAGGCAACCTGCTTAGGTGGGGTAAAAACATAACCCTCCTTTACATGCAATCTTACACCCCCGCCATCCCGGGTTGCACTTTCTCAAGATTATTGAATGGTCGCTAAGCACGTAAACAAAAAAAAAAGCTGGGAAACCACGTGTTTTGGCGATTAATGCTCTTCAACACTCACTTGCTGCTCTTGCTGCAGCCTTCAGGGCTGTGGCTTTCTATTGTTACCTTTAATAATGATGCAAAGCCACCGCTAAAGTGAGTTTTCGCGAATTTGATGTATCACGAAACCGACCCCTGCTAGGCGGGTTACCCCACCTTGAAACGTTTAGGGCCTGTTTACATGGAGTAGGGGACCCCGGTCTAATGGGGTTGGTTTCTTTTGTTTTCACGCTCTGGGGGACACAGAACAAAAGAAACCTACCCCACTAGACCGGGGTCCCCCACTCCATGTAAACAGGCCCTTACATGGCAAAACTAGACCCCGGCTGAGAGGGTAACCCGGTCCGACAGACCGGGCTACCCGCCTTGGCTTGTCACCCCACCTATCATGTAAACGTGATCAAATTAAACTGAGAGATTATATGGAAAGGCGGGTTACCCCACCTAAGCGGCTTACCTCACCTACCTGGGGTCCCTCACCTCCATGCAAACAGGCCCTTAGAAATGACGACGTTGACGGCAACTAGAACGTCAAGCAAAAACCAACAGAACATTGCACGTGCAGCAAACTTTTTGGTACATTTCTCTGTGCCATCCCGGCAAAACTACGACGGCTAATGCCCTTATGTGACGTTTTATGGAGGACATAATCACAGGCCTCTGGCATCCTAATTAATAAACCCTCTACCATCCCAAGTTCCCTTGAAAGGTTAGCAACACTAGCTCCATCTCATTGGCACCAGCTATTCGGTATTTTGTATCACTCAAACAAAAGCTCCTTGTGTAGGCATATTTGTTATTATCAAGCTTGTATTGCCCATGTTTTATTCCATTACTTCTTTCCAACTACCCTTATTTTTACACTAAGAAATTTTCTTGGTTGTCTTGACTTTCGTGTACTCTAACTCGAGGTGTCGACCATTTGTTTACTTTCTTTTCTTGCCTTGAATTTCTGTACAACAACAAAATACATTGAGTCTGCGCATTCAAACCCCTTAGGCTAAATATATGATTATTATGAGTATAAGGAAGCTCCGCTCTGTAAGGCAGAGGACCTGAAAAAAAATCTACCTAAATAAAATGACGTGAATCGCAAAATCTCGCTACCGGGGAAAGGCGAAAGGAGATGATATTCTTTCTGTCTCGATCAATAATATCATGGTGACTATCGTGAGAGATATGGAACCTGTTATAAAAACACCACAAAGAACATTTTTTATTATACCGAAATTATTATTGACACTGATCAGGGTTGTGAACTTACTGCGACATTTTGCTATCTGTCCTGAACCCACGTATCCCTCCTGGCACATGCATCTGTGAGTTCCGGATAGTTTATGACGGACACACCCCTCTTTTAAATCGCACATGTAATGGCAATGGTGGGAGTGTGCAGGCTGATATGTTGAGGCAATTGGCCTCGATTCGTTAAGAAATTACCCTTAGTAATGACGGAAAACAAAGAAGAGGGTCTGAATTTCACCGTTCGCTCAATATCAGTGTTTTTTTTTAACATTATATTTTGCAGTGTATAGTTGTGTTGGACGTGGCTGCATATCAGTGCTTTTTCTAACAATTAATTATTAACCATTTTTATTTCTTTTTATGCCTAGAGCAGTCCCGTTTACACACGTGCACACCCTCCCTCCCCACCTTACCCTTAGTGGAGACTTGGGAACCCTTTCATTAGGGATTCCATACTAAACTTGTAATGCCACAAAGGTTGCTAGATAAATCTACTGTTTTAATTTCATTTAATTTTTTTTGTTACGACGCAATGCAATACTGAGGAATTACCTTTAGTGATGACGGAAAACAAAGAAGATGGTCTTTAGTTAGAGTTCGCTGACTTTGCACCCTTCTTAAGAATCGGCGGAGGGGGGAAGGGGGGTTGCTCCAGTATAGAGGGGTTGGGTATACTCGTAGGAATAATCGGCTCCATTCGGGAAATAGAACTTAGCCCCTAAAGGACACTGAAAGAAGATCAATCTGGGCGTGGCTAATGCTTCATTTGACCCCTAAAGGAGACCATACTCTAACACGTTATGACGGCATTTGATTTTCTCCATTCATCATTTTCACATAGATCGACCATACTGCACTTATTTATTTTTGAATTTTGCATAATCATTGTTTCAATTTCTCCAGGGTATTATAGTCGTCCCAAGAGAAATGGAAGACATTGGTTTTCGTTTTGTGAAAATGGTGAATAAGGCTATTTTTTCACGAAAAGCCTTAAGGCACCTGCTGCTCTTGTACCGGGAAAATTCTACGTTCGTGACGAAAATGCAAACAGCAGCCATTTAGCGACCTCAACAGTTTTTTGCGAAGAGGAAAAAAAACGCAAAAGAGTTCTGTTAAGAGTATAGAACAAACATGTGCACCTGCTAATAAGAACCTATAATTTTTGGCATCTGGCAAAAAAGGTTCTTTTATTTTGAGGTAGTTATTAGCAATTCGGGCTTAGTAGGTTCCTAATTAGGTTCTTAAGAGCGGATGTCTGTAAATATAGACCAGAGGTGGGAAAAATAATTTAGTTTTAATTTTAGTTTCATTGGATGAAAAGTTTGGCGATATGGCGAGTGTCAAGTTCGGGCGATTTACGGCCTCTCACCAGATTGCATTTTCGCGGAGCTAGACCTAGACGTTTCTATTGTTCACGTCCACAAGTAAGAGATGCATGGTTAGGACTGACGTAAAAGAGAAAATACCCGAAGGGATCGCTTAGGTTGATTTTGTGACACTTATTGTACATTCATACTTGGGTACTCTTGTCCGTTACGTGTTATCAGTGACACTCTGTGGAGCAGCTGTTTCGAAATTATGGACCAAAAGGCACTGGATCGTTTGTTATCATTTATAGAGTGTTTTCACTCACGTGGTTAGCATCTATGCAAATTTATTGGACCAAAAGAATACGTTTGCATAAGAAAGGAGTTCAACTCCCACAGGACTGGTTCAGGACACCAACATGGCCGCCGTTTCATTGTTTTGGGACACCAATATAGCTGCCGTGACCTCATGTGAAAACACTCTATAGACCCAAAACTCAGACAAACAAACTAAAATTAACATTAACGAATTCCTCACTGTTGTCTGACGTTTGTCATTAAAATGTCATGTTTGTCTGTCTTTTGTCATTAAAATGAGAAAAATTACTAAACTCAGACAAAAATTGCAAATTAGTCACTCTGACGTCATTCGCTATTCACTTAATTACGCTATTCACTTAATTACAGAGAGGTTGAGATGCAATTATTAATTTTATTCATTTAAATAGTTTGTCAGTTTCTGATTGGCTTTATGACCCAGCCAAGTCTTTATAACTAGCTGGTGCTGATCATATTTGGGAGGTGCTTTGACTATTATACGTCAGTCACTGAAACGTCAATAGGGAGTTTAAGCAACGATGTTTTTGAGCGACGCACGTCAAAGAAAATTCTTCAGCAAATTGTCTCT
This sequence comes from Porites lutea, assembly GCF_958299795.1. Lineage (NCBI taxonomy): Eukaryota > Metazoa > Cnidaria > Anthozoa > Scleractinia > Poritidae > Porites > Porites lutea. Next base: position 5,860,874 of record NC_133209.1, read on the forward strand.
TGAAGCATTTAGCAACACAAATTTGGTTGCGTTAAGGCATATTACTAGAGATAAAGGCTCACAACGGGTTGACTTTATTGTGCAAATCAGGGCGTAAGAAGCTAGCCCTAGCTTCTTACGCCCTGGTGCAAATTGTTGCGAGGGAACGCTGCGAGGGAAACTAGGTCTCAATTTGTTCCCCGAAACAGTGCTATTGGGCAATTTGACACAACTGAGACCCATTCTCACGCGCCATTGTTATGCTAATTTTTCTTAATTAAAGCAGACTATACATACCTCCATAACTAGTACATTTCAGGGTGAATATTGTCAATGTTTTACATACAAAAGATTCGATAAAACAGGCCATTTCCGGGTTCCAAAAAATCTCACTTTCAAAGCGAGACTAAGTGCGAAGCCATTGATATGAAAATGATTTTTAATTATGATGCTAATAAAACTCATTTTCACAACAAAGGTTTCGCACTTAGCCTCGTTTTGAAAGTGAGATTTTTTGGAACTCGGAAATGGCCTATTCAATCTGAAATGTACTAGTCGTTTAGATATGTTTGGTCAGCATTGATGTGGAAAAAAATAGCATAACGTCCAAACAGTGAATGTTGCAGCGCGGATTTTAGTTCTGCTCGCAAAAAAAGTGCTTTTAATATATCTTGATACATCAACTTTCAGCGAGAAAACAAGGTGTAATCTCGGTAGCAATGGCTACGATTCGCTGGTTGCTCTCTGTGTGTTGCTCCAATGACCGAAATCGGCAGATGTGTTTTGGGTTACGTGATCCGACTCGAATACTTCACCGAAAGAGAACGCCGTACAGAGACCCGGCAATTCCTAAGCTACATGGTGCATGGTACATGGTGTATGATTGAGCATCTCCCAAATAATGACTCTTTATCTTGATGGGTATATTTATAAGTTTTATTTTATCTTGGTTTAGCCGTTTTTTCCTCACTAATTGTTATCGGCGATTCATAGCCATGATTACAATGAACTTGCTTTTGTTCCGAAGATAAATTCTCTAAACATTGGTCACTTTGTTTATTTTCTTTCCTTGTTGAGACTCGTGTGGAAGTAGCTACAATAATAAAGGAGAGGAAGGTGTATACAACGGGTGAGTTAAATCGTGTTTAAAAAAATCGAAAAAGTAATTCACTGTCTTCTCAATTTTAAACAATGCGTCCAAAAAAAAAAAAAGAATGCTTTCTATTATTTTAAGATAAATCTTGTTGACTTGCTCTAGCCCGTAATTATGGGTTGTTTTTGGTTAACTTTTCTTATCTTTTTTGATGTTGTTGTGATTATTGATTTTTTCTTCACTAGGGATCGACTTTTAGATTCGAGACCTACTCTTTAGGACGACTACGAGACGAGATTTAACTTAATGTTTTCGCGTATTCTCAATATACACCACGAAAACTTCAAAGTACTTCACCAGAAAAGTTAGCTCGGTCATTTTTTTCTGAAGCAGTTTAAGCCTTCTTCCAATGGCAAAATGATAACTTGTTTCTACCACTACAATATTCTCGCTAAACTATAACTCGTACTTGAATGACGATGGCTGTCGAGTTTTCTCGCCAAAATGACGCTGGTTCACATGCGCACACTACCACGTTGCCATTGAGAAAATCTGGTCCCCGTAGTCGTTCTTGACTTAGTGGCCGACCATTTGACTTTTGATGGGGCGGAGGGGAATGGGTGATGTCAGAAAAAAATATCGTGTATATAGACTGATTTCGAGAGAGAAAATTTTTCATGGCGTTTAATGCTGGAAAAAAAATTTACACCGTTGTGTCTCAGGGAACCATAGGTTTGGGAAAATTTTTTTTTTTTACACCAACCAAATCACACATACCTCGCCTGAAAAGTCAAATGGTCGGTCTCTTAGATCCTATAGGTTTTTACTAGAGTAGACGGCGCATGACCTCAGTAATTGTTTCTTTTTTAGTTGGTTCGACTTTCCTTCTTTAATGTAGTTGGAAAGTCCCGGCTATTAAATGGTCAAAGTTCTAAATGAAGATATGATCGTCGCAATGGTAATTGCCATTTAAGTTTTCAATCAAAGTTTTCTAGACAAAAAAGAAACGCTTGAGGTAGACATGCGCAGGGGCTAGCATTAATCATTTGTGACTATATGTATTCTCCTGTAGTGGCAGGAAATGTTTTTTTTGGTATGGGCCTTATTTGAAAAGAAAACCTTGCCTGATAACTTTAAGATGGGCCTAACATGGGAAAGTTATTCATACCAGTTTGACAGCAGTACGTTTGCGTCTTTTTTTCTCAGCAGTTACAGCGCCACAATAGGCTTGTACTGTATTTATGTTGCACTCAGAGGGTTTGGCCTTACAAAACAAAGGAGGTGCTAGGCCATTTAGGACATTCAGGGAATTGCTCTTTATTGCTGCTTCTGTGTCAGTATCTTCACAGTCTCCATTAAAGTAGAAATGTGGCATAGTATTGATGAATGAATTGTCCGGGTTCACCGTCTCTGTAGAGAACAATTAATATTTTGGTCATATTATAATAACAAATATTATTATTCATTCAAATTATTTCTCCATTTTTGATTGGCTAAAAGCACACCCATAACCAGCTACTGTTGAGCAAATTTGGAAGAATTTTGCGACTGATCAACCGATGAAGTCAAAATTGCAGCGCAATAGACCTTTTTAGCGATATGGCGGCCATATTGAATTAGTTCGATTTAAGGAGCATTATAGGATGCCCAGGGGGCATGAGCACATTTCGTTTGTATTTTCGAGCGTTTTTCGGGACATTTTTTCGTAAAGTTTTCTTAGAATAAGATTGTAATGGGAAAAAAGATCCATGTGCCGTGTTTGGATGTAATAATTAATGATCGCCTTTTTCCAGAGAAATATACAGTGAAAGAACATATTTCTAATACTAAATTAGAAAAAGACGATCATTATTACATCCAAACACGGCGCAAGGATCTTTTTTCCCATTACAATCTTATTCTAAGAAAACTTTAAGAAAAAGTGTCCCGAAAAGCGCCGGAAAATACAAACAAAATGTGCTCATGCCCCCTTAGCATCAATACTCCTTAAATCGAATTAATTGAATATGGCCGCCGAATCGCTAAAAAGGTCTATTGCAGGTTAATACACCGTTAACCAAGTAGACCTGGGGACTAGGTTTAGTTGTTTTGGCTGTGAAAGGAAAAATGGCCGAACAGTCGGCGGAACATTTTACTCGTTTCTCGACGAAGTATTGTCTAAAACATACAAAGAAGATCTCGAAAGATGTTATCCACCTCGACCTTCGCCCTCGGTGGATAACACCCGCCTCGATCTGAATAATTCTTTATACCCTGCGAAAGCAGAATTCATTAATTCCTAATTATTATTCAATCAAAATATTTCCCCGATTCTGACTGGCTAAAAGCACACGCATAATTCACCATAACCAGCTACTAATGACCAAATTTGGAAGAATTTTGCGATTAATCAACTGATGACGTCAAAAGTGCAGCTTCCTTGCAGGTTAATGCACCGTTAACCGAGAAGACTTGGGGACGAGGTTGAGCTGTTTTGGCCTCGATGGATAACACCCTCCTCGATCTCCATAATTCTTCATAAGATACTCAGCCTCATTTATTAATTGATAAATAACTGACCATACTTTATTCTAGAGATAAGATAGAGAAAGCAAGAGAGGATAAAGGGGACAGAGAAGGCATCCCCCATTCACACCCTATTCCACAAGTAATTCGTCTTGAGTTATTTTTAGAATCGGGATAAAGTTATCTCGCATCCTGCGTGGATGTTTCGTGGAGGTTTCGCATAACTAAACGCCGTGCAAAACATGTCGGGCGAAAGGCAATGAAAGTGTAAAGAGATCGAGAGCATTCCTGAATATTGAAGCGAAATGAGTCGGCGCTCACCTGAGAAAAGGGAATCGCTCCATCTCCTCTTCCGAAAGACTCTTGCTCCGTTTATTTGATTTCTTCGGCGCCTTTTTGCTTGATTTGGTGACGGTCGAACTCGAAGGCGCAGGTTTAGGCTTCCCTGCACTTTTCATCCTCTTCGCTTCATCTGCTGAACTATTATCGGAAAGCAGGAGGGCATTTTGTTTGCGCATGCGTCAGTATGGGCTGTTGAAGTGCCATTCACCGGCGAAAAATGTCTGCGCATGCTCTACTACAAATGACACGTGATCTATTTCGGGCAATGTCATTGGCTCTGAGGCAAAAATGCCGGTTGAGATGAAAAAGATAATGGCTGTTTTTTTGACAGTGATAGCGTTGTGGTTTTCTTACCATAGTAAGAGATCAAAAAGCATTTTGGTGAAAGTTTTGAGTGGAATGTTTTCTCTAGAAAATGTAGCGCCTTGGAAACGGCGGACAAACCCAGTGGTGGGTATTTGTCGGAGATATTGGCTTTGCAATCGCCGGCATGGGTGCGAAAGGCATGCCAAAAAGGTGGGTAATTTTGACTTTCTATGCTTACTGTTAGTTTCGTGCACATCGGTACAACAGGAAATTGTAAAGAAGTGAAAGAAAAATTATTGGGCTTTGCTATGTATATAAATTAGCTTGTACCGATGTGCACGGAAGCGACAGTTCTGTTAAACGTGTGGACCGTTTTTGTACCAAATATCGACTTGCATCTTTGAAGTTCAGGGACCCTCTGGAGGCCTAGTTCAGTGTATCCTCAAACATTCGAATTTTTATTTATTAAGCTTCGCTGGCATTTTATGCTCAGGTTAAAGTTTCTCGCCCCACAGTCCAACACAAGAGAAAATTGAAAGGTACAACTGGTGGAGGGCCGTTTGAGCAACAGAATAATAATCATGATTATAATTATAAATAGGAAGACCGCTAAATCTAAATCAGCGCTTTTTCTCTTTAGAATGTGTGTCAAATGGGACACGATTCTGATCGATCGAAAGTGAAAAAAATAGTATTTTCCCTAGAGACCGTACATGCATTATGCGTGCACAAAGTTTGTTTTTTTTAACTGAGAACAAAAATGGCCCTATCATGTTTGGCACCTTATATTACAATTTAAACTATTTCCGGAACGTTTGCTGGAAGTTACTCTGTACTTGTACTTAGACATCTTTTTTAATCAGCCATGGCATTAATGTTTTCAGGTGGATTGTTCCATAATAATTTGCCCCTCTGTATTCCACTGAGAATTCTTTGGCTTTTAATCTATGTATACATGTATGCACTATTATTTTGTCTTTTATTTTTAGCATACATTGCCATACACAAAAAAGAACAGAAAATTATAAATTAACTGCAATAAAAAATTGACTGCAACATTAGAATAAAATTTTATATTAGATGCTGATCAGGTATATTTGTGATAATTATGTAAAGTCTTATTTTTTTGTGAAATAATCTTGAAAAATAGCGGGTAATGTTCCAAAGAAGTATAAAAGTGTAATGAGATTTACATGTAATGATTAAATAAAAATGTTTTGGCTTTTCATAAACTGAGAATTGTCTAAAATAAAAAGGCAGAGCTGTCATTAAGGGCCGTAACCCATAACACCTGTTACAGCTGAGCTCACTTGATGTTAAATTTAAATTTTTGGGACCTGTGTTGGGTGAATCTTCATTGCTATGGCTGTTTCAAAACTTAATGACAGCCCTGAAAAGGGATGGTTATATCTCTGTAGAGCAATCTTTGGAGTTATTTTTTTTTTACACCAACATACTTGCCCTCTTTGGGTCACAGAAGATTGCTAGCATTAGGGGTTTACCTGTACTGTTTATTTATTAATTGTGATTGAGTACTTTTAAGTTTTATAATATACACTGTACCCCAAGGGGGATTAGACGAAAGCCAATCACATAGCGCGAAAGTGTTCCGCGTGGATGACCCACGCTCAGAGTCACGCGTCCTTCACGAATTGGCGCAGAACAAAATGGCGGAAGACGCGGAGAGCGATATTGCTATTCGTTTTGTCGACGAAAACGACTACAGAGAGATTTCTGCTAAAGCTGTGTCAGCGAAACGGAAATTTAAAAAGAATCGCCCTTTCTGGCTTGTTTCTAGCTGAAAGTTCTGGCGAAGAAGATGAAAAAGTCAGTGCAAGCGAGGAGGAAGCTGTTACCGAAAAGGAGAGAGCCAATGAAATACAAGAAAACGTAGAAAGCTCCTATTCCGAAGAAACAGGAGGGCATTTTGTATGCGTATGCGTGCATCCGCTGAACGAAAATAGCGCGGTTGCGTCAAATCTGATGGCGGGAAATCGAAAACTTGCGTAAAGGTACGGTCCTTTTAAAAGCCATTTCGTTGGTGCTTTGAATACCGTACTTTCCTACAAAAAATATTCTCCATGAAAAAAATCGGACGTTTTCTACGCGGGTTTTTCACTTATAGATTTTTCAGCAGTAGGTTTTCTTGGCCCTTTAAGACTTTCAAGACTCAACGCCAAAAAGTCATGTTCCCGTATAAGTCTGATTTTCACTGGCAAAGTAATGCATTTCTATGGTTTGATTTCCAAACTCGTGGTTTTACTTATCAAGGAGGAAATGCATCGTAGCAATGTTCAGCTACTTTAAGAAAAGCGAAAAAAAAATTTACTACGCGAGGTTTATTTATTAGCGCGATGTCTCATGTTAACTGATCACGGAGACACGCGTTTATATATGCCACAAAAACATGAAATCTATGTTTCTTTTTACAGTTTTTCGAAAGTTTTTGCGGAAAAATTTTTACAAAATATTCTACAGGAAATGAAGAATGGAATGAGTTTGAGACAGCAACAATTACAAGTGATTATGTACTACATAATCATTTGTCATGAGCATTTCATAAGCTCAGTTGCAGACAAACGAATGCACATACCCCGAAAAAATGAACAATACTTTTATTTTTCTTTAACTCTAAAAGATACGGAAATTTTTCCCAAGCTACTATTTTGAAGCCACTCTTGAGCAACAGCTCCTGTGTACCACAATCGATTTCTTTCTATTAATTTATATTTGATGACAGTAGTGATCCATTCAAAACAGAGAATGGCCATCACTCCATAAATCTAACTGACGATGTTGTTCACCTTCAAAGCCTGTTTAAACATAAGACAGGAAGTTTGTTAAAGGGGTGCATATAATGCTGTTTCCTCAAAAAATAAATACCACTGCTAGAGGACCCAAATGAGCTAGGATGCGACAACAAACATGACACAAATGGATGGATGAATTTGTCTGTTATAATGTTTCTGTTGGGAGCTTTTTACTGTATCCAGATGAACCCCTTACGTAAGTTGTACAATCATGGAAGAATTATCAAGCAGAAACTGATGCATTAAACAAGAGGAGAAGCTAGTCTCATTCAACATCATTTGTGAACGAAATGTCTCACAAATTAGCATATCAACAAATGTAGTATCCACAAAAATGGTATCATTTAATTAGGAATAAATGCAATTTTTTTGCAACAGAAGCCAGGATTTATTTAAAAGGTGTATTGATAACGTTTCATTTCGTTCTATTTTGGGGTTGGGGAGTTAGGCTAGATTTTCTTTAAGACGCCAAAATGTTATATTTATTTGCATAATGAAATGTAAACAAACAGTGTACCATTAAAATAAGGTGGAAAAAAATCAGAATTCAAACCGATTGCTGTAATTTCTTTTCCGTTGTATAACTAAATGATAGAATATTCTTATTTTCAAAACACAATCTTACTGGCATCAATATATTGATTTAAATTTATAGTCAAAGTGCGTGTATTTAATTTCTCAACGAAGACGTACCGGTGAAGAAAGCTAAAATTACTGAAGAAGGCGATTTTTCACAGCCTTCCTCAAAGCACCATTCATTCGCGGAAGTACTCTTAGTTTCATTAATCATTAACTTAATTTGGGGAGAAAGGTAAGATTTCGACATAACCAAGCCAGCGAAAGGGTGAAAAACAGTTTCACGGCAGAATGGACACTTAATTAACCACTGTATTCCTGAAACGGTTAAGTTCGATTTTAGAGTTATACTATTGAGAAGAATTAAGTATCTATAGGATAATTGTTTAACGAAAAATTCTCACACTGACCTTTTCCTTCTGCTCAAAAAATGTGTACGAAATGTTAGGTCGTATGAACATTCAGCCGCCATCTTGTCTTCGATATACTGTTTTACGAAAGGAAATACTGTCCTGTCAAGGTTCACAGCGAGGCTACAATAAACTCACTTTCATCGTAGATATACCATGCTACCTTAAAGAACACGTTTGTGGAACGTAGCACCCAATACACGTCCTCCAACTCCAGAAAACAGCCTGCAAATATTGGAACTGAACGTAAACAATTCACAGACAAGAATCGCCGAAAGGCGATTTTTAACTGGGCTGACAAGGGGCTATTTTTTCTAAGGGGAGGGGGCGGCTATACACACCCAGGCTACCATAAAACCTTGTCGGCAACCACTGCATGCGACAGAACCCAATGTGAGACTGAAACATAAACTCATTCAGAACATTGTACCCTTTTGAAAGACTTTCGTAACCAAAAAAAAAGAGTACCATTTTTAAGTGGGGGCTGTATAATAACTTTTAAATTCCGCCATTATGAATAAAAATAGACAAGTTAGCCATTAATTCTGAGCAGGAAACAATTTGCATTATTTCCACGTACCCCTCCCCTAATCTCTCTGTGCCCCAAAATATAGCGTGACAGTGTAACGTGAACTAATTTGACGTAACTGGAAATTCCAAAAATTGTTGTCGTTCTACGAGTATAATGAGCTGATTTACACTGGACAGAAATATTGTATTGTATGAAAACCAGAAGTACAGTAAAACAGACAGTTAACTGCCCATTGATCCCGCCTGATCCAGGGGCCTCACTGACTGCACGGAGACTTTACTGCACTTTTCACAAACATGCGAACTCTAAAGTTCAAAAGCCACCTTCACAATTGTGTTTATCGCTGCCGTCAATCATAACTACGATCACAAGCAACGAACCTTGAAACAGAGAAACACACAAAACGGATCGAAATCCACAAATCACAAACCATGACCTTTCGAACCCGTGAAGTAAAGTTTTGTTTCCTAAGAGGTCCGTTAAGATGATTGACAGCAGCGGAAAACGCAATCGCCGGTTGGCTTCTGAACTTCACAATTCGCATGTTTGTGAAAAGTGCGATTCCAATTTGCGGTCCACAGTCTACAAGAAAACGCACTATTTTTTCCACAAGAAGAAAAATATTCAGTTTTAAGATTTCCCTCATGGTATTTTTCTCTAACTTGAAGGAATAAAATCCTTTGCATTTTGACACCTAAAAAAGTTTAAAGATTTCTCGCTCGCATGTTGCGTTCACCAGCACGCACTTCAAACAATGTAAATAGATGAAACGATCGATAACATATTTTTTACCTGATACCGATGCGAGTTAAAAATTCGCTCCAGTTCTGTTTGTCTCACCCAAGACGAACTTTTCTTCATGGAAGATAACTATGCCGCTTTATAACTCGTCCGAAGTTTTTGTGCCAGCTAAACAATATGGAAACACTATTCACAGTGACTCCTTGGATGTTAAAAAGACTGAACGTGACGCACTATTATGCCTTTGTTTACTTCTGATCACATCTTCAAGCGAAGTCTCCCTTTTCAAGCGATTCATCTCAGTGCACAATAATTGACCCTTATATTAGTTAAAACCCTATGGTTCATTTATGTTAATCAGGGGCGGATCCAGGATTTTTTTTAGGAGGGGGTGCACTCGTCTCTTGCTCTACTTCAACGCCAACAAACCACATAGTTTTTTTTGCAGAATAGCAGTTGTATTAGAAAACCGCAGGTCATCTCAAGAAGCGGGGGAGGGGGTGCGCACCCCCTGCACCCTCCCCCTAGATCCGCCCCTGTTTATGCTGTTTTTGCCCCTCACATTGACTGTGTTTGTTCGTATTCAAAACACCTTTACGAAAATAAAGGTCGTATAAGTCGTGTCTTATGTTTCGAGATAAATGGATTATACGCTTTTTTAAGTTTCCATTTTGCGGTGACTTCAGTTAACATCTTCATAAAATGGTAAAAGAAATATCAAGAAGTATCACGAGAGCTGAAAACTTTCAAAGGCATGTTTCTGAAACTCGCTAATGCTGACATCAATATAGCGTGCTTGCTGAATGGGCGAAAACACAGAATTGTGATCACAAGATCATGTACAAATTTAATGATAAAAGCTTAGCAAGATACAAATACAAACAAAAGCAAACCCCCTGAAACCTCGCCGTGGGCTACACTTGTATGCTGTACTCAGTCACCAAACCTTGTCAGTAATAGCTCCTATTTTCCTCAAGTCGCTCTCTGTGAAGCTCCCGGATGGGATGTCCCGGTGAAGCTTTAAACTTGTGTGCGAAATTCTCAGAGTCCCTATTTTTGTCCGTGTCTTTTTTCTCCTCAGTATCCGAAATTTAGACCTCCAAAGTGGCGTGTGTTGCATTAAATAGAAGGAAATATTTATACATGGCAAAGTTGTCACGTCCCTCGCTCATGGACGTGCGTAGTGCCATTCATCGGCAACTAAGTTGTTCGCTTCACTGACTACGAAGGCTTACAATCAAGTCTTCAGCCATAGTGTCGTCAACTGGTGAAATACCTTGCTCATAAATTGTGCTTCTTAATTGCTCATGTACTACATCGATCGATAATTCTCTCTTTGAGTTCACGAAGCGGCCACGGCGTTCCAAACCTGACGCTCACAGTCATCTTTTAGTGTGAACCTACCGTGAACAGCGTGTCGGTTTGAATGCAACGCGAGCATTCTCTGAGTTTCCCAGCGCCAACATCATCTAACTGACTTAAACTCGAACAATAAAAAAATTATAGAGTGACTCCCATGATCTATGATCGAATCGCTTCGAACAACGCAAATAGCTAGGCTTTTGTACATTATGCTAGCATTTTTTCGAGCATTTTAGTGAGGCAAAAGCATTGAGCATTATTCGAGCATTTTAGCGGCATTTTCCCCGGAAAATTAATTTTTTCCAAAAAAATAAAATAGAAATTACCTTTTTCAGGAGCCCATGCCCCATGAGCTCCTGCTTTTTTAAACAAAATGAAGACTAAAACTCAAAATTCATAAAAAACCTAATACAGCTGGTTTTTTTGGCTGTATTTATGAACTTATTCACGTTGTCGTTGTTACTTGCAACACTTGCACGTTTTTGTAAGTGTAAACTTTGAAATTAATTAAAAAAACCGTTTTTAGTGACTTTTTGGGGGAGACCGAGCATTTTAGTGGGAAATATAGAGCATTAAGGTGGAGCATTTTAGTGGGGAAGCAAAAGCATAATGTACAAAAGCCTACAAATAGCCTTCTTCAGGTTCGCAACGCTTTGTGGGTTTTTCAGGGGGAGCGCAGACGAGGTACAAAAAGTATCCGTGCAAGGCTCCGTGCAAGAGAAACTCATATGAAACCATTTGTGAGAACATCGTTTCTCGGTACCAGACCCTCGTGTCTTCCCTCCCCCGGGAGGCCGTTTTTCGCCGCAGACGACCGAAAGCCCATTTTATGACTGGGCGCACAGGCAGCCCAGTAAAAATGCCTGTGGCACTTCTTTCACCGGCGAAAAACGTCTGATTGGTCGACGCGCGACCACGTGACATTGCCAAATTCAAAATGGCGGCAATCCCTCCATCGTTTGTTTATTCCAGTGGAAAGAAGATTAATTGCGGCTTAATATGAGTTGCAAATGCATATACGGATATTTTTAGAATAGCGTAGACTTTTTATTATCCTTTTTCACCTATTCCTATGGGATTCGTTCCCTGCGATGCTCGCGTTTTGGTCGGTTTACCGGATTTGGACTCTTCACGATCACGAAGGACAACAATATTTTTGATGAAAGCCGGGTCACTAAAAAGAACGGCCTTTGTTCACAGCTCAATGCAGCGGAGAAATAAGACACTATGGGTCCTTTAAAATTGCTTAGACACCTGTAAGTTATTTTATTATTTTATTTTACCGAAAAGATAAAGCAAAATTATGTTTTCTCCAGCAAGACTTCCTAATTTATATAAAAAAGCTTGAACATGAGCTCAATGAATTGTAGTGTCTGCGTTCATGTTCTTTCCGTTGCAATTTTAACATCAAAACTTTAAAGCCGTCTATGACTAAGCAGGTCTTTTTTTTCTTTCTTCTTTTCAGTGGTTACTGTGCTTGATCTGAATAAGATAATGAAATTTTTAAAATTAGGGGAATACTCTATATAAAAGAAGAGAAATTTGATTGCAAATATGTTAGTTGGAAAAAATACTGATTACACTATATGATCTTTTTACTATATAGGTTAGAAAATTGATGCGTAGTCAAAAGTGCTAAAGGAGTAAAAACCCAGATCTTGCCATTAATAAATTTTATTGACACTGTCAGGGACATATACTTTGCTTGAGTATACATTTGTTCGTCAAAAATGTTGTTTGTGAAGCTGCACTTTGTTTGATTCAGGATCAATCAATCTTTTCTGAAGAGAAATGAACAATAAAGTATGTTAACATGTCAGATACTTCAACACTGCCTTAGCCAACAACTAAGAAGAAACTCAACTTCATATCAAAAAAAACAAAGTGAAAAATACTTCACTGTGAAACAACAACCCCTTCAAATATATATCACATTAAATTCATGCAAAATGTAGAACTGATGAGAAATGCTGTAGCAGCTAATAACATAAGATGTAATAACCTGTGTTGTGTTCCTGTTTCTTTATGATTCGTTTTACAAGGGATTTGAATCAGAGATGGTTAACATTGCCAGTATCAAATGCTTGCTTGTCAAGCGAGTCGGATGCGACAGTTACACCTCAAGATAACTATCTTATAAGCTAATAAATTGTTACTACATGTACATCTAAATTATTATTAAATAATAATTTTATTAGCTAATACAGTGTTTGGGTTCTCTGTGGACAAAGGAAACTGTCTGTAATAATGAGCTGTCCATAAAGTGGTGCTTAATTTCATTTACCAGCAGTTCTTTTTATCGTATATGAAACAACTTATTATTTGAAACTGGCTACAGTGTTGATGGGATGCTACAGTGTACAATAACACTTTGAAGGGTCTGCACTCTTATCAATCATAGTCAATGCCTCCTGTGAGCCAGCTCATGGATGAATTTGATACATGTACAAAAGAAAATCCAACAGTCAACAATCAGAAAGATGTAATACTATGTGACCTCATGATGGAACTTAACTTTTACATGTATTTTCCTACCCTTTTTTAAGTTATGTAAATAGGTCTTCTGTTGAAGAAAATGAAACGATGTCAAAATGTTTTGCTGTGCATGCATCAATCATGCAAGCATGAATTTGACAAAGGTTTGGAATTGAAAACTGGACAAGTTTGTACTTGATGTACCAAATTTCTCATCGGCTGAAACTAACAAGCACGATGTGCCAATTTTTGGCTCTAGCTGACATCTTAAATAAGAAAACCCATATTTTGGAAAGCATTTTTTGGCAAAACAAGAACTGATTATGCGTATATACACCTAATTGCAATAACGCTGTCATAGAAAAAAGCAATAAGCAAAAAGCAGAAAGCCAAATAGGAATTAATTAGCCATGTGATTTACATTTACGTATTTTAATAATTTAACAATTATTTAAGAAGTCATTCACAATAACAAGAAATAATTCTGCAATTCCGTGCTGTAAGATTCTGCACATGAAACACTGATGTGTGTAACAAAAGGGTCCTGACAAACGAGGCTTGGTTTGTGGCGCGGGAGAAGAACTGGCGGAGGAACGCCTCACCCTCTCCGCGATGGAAAGTCCTGCCTACACCCCTGATTTGTTGCTTGAAAATTGTGATCTGATGGTGTTGTGCACTACAAACCATACGCAGAATGGCTTTTCTATTTAGCATTAAACGAAAAGACGCGTCGAGTTCCTGGAATTTACCCCAGGCTATATTTATTGAAAAAAAATGGAGCCATTTTTTCTTAAGTAGTTATCCGATGTACGTTTGTAATTAGAGCACGTTTGAAATCCGCTAGATGAATCAGTCTCGAATTGCATTAGAATGACACCAAGAAACTGATGCAAATGATTTGGCTTTCAAATTACGTGATTAATATTCAGCTATAAGCGTGTGTGTTGTGAATGTTGCAAGCAATGATAATTTAATGCTAATTAATTCCTATTTGGCTTTTTTCTTTTTTCTATGACAACCTTATTGCAATTAGGTGTATGTGGTCTTAAAAATAACTCGAGACGAATTACCTATGGAATAGGGTGTGTTTGGGGGATGCCTTCTCTGTCCCCTTTATCCTCTCTTGAGAGAATGGAAATACTTCTCGAAAGAAGAGACTCTATAGGTTAACCTTTGTAAGTGACTCCCCAGAGTAAAGATAAAAAATCTAAAATCTAAAAACTAGAATCTAAAAAGTTATTTACATATCATAATCGTAACCGCTTGCAATTATGTTAATAAATATTCACGGCATATAAATCCTCAATGTTTTGCGAAATACATAAAGTCAACGATCCTGCTTGTACAACTTCTTTAGACAAGTTATTCCACACATTAACGATCCGTACGCAATACTTGTACCAATATAGAGTGAAAACTTTTACATAAAGTTTATAATCGTGATTGGTTCTAGTTTGCTTCACTTATTAGGCACAAAAAGACCGAAATAAGACGGCTATCTATTCCAAACACTGTCTTGTAGCACTGAGCTAGAGATAAGACCTCCTTAAGTTTCTCCACAGTTAGTCAATTCAGTAAGCGATAGCAGTGTTCATAGTTCAGTCATTTCACCACGCTTTTCCTTTTAAGGCAAATCGTGAGGCTCTACTTTGTATTTCAGTTTCTAAGGACTGAATGTCCTGAAGACCGCAGGGGACATTCATCTATGAATATCTAAATTGATAAGCCAAAAATTTGCTTGTGCTAGATCTTTTAAAACGCTTACATCTCTGTCGTTTTATAAGCCCCCCCGCCTCTCCAGTGTAGGCCCATCTACATGTAAGAAAATAGCATAAAAATACATCCGATTATAAGCGCCCTGGATATAAGCCTCCCTCCCTTCTAGATTGTATTGAAACGAATTCGATTTACTATGAAGTTTTGAAATTCAAAAAAAAAAAAAAAAAAAAAAAACCAGTTATAAAAAAACAGTAAAAATTAAGGACGCATTTTGATCAGCATTGCTGTAGCTTGTTTCGAAGCATTTTTTTGTATAAGCCCAAGGCTCGTGAACAGCAGGTACAGTTATACGAGAAATTCATCGCACTTACTTGTGCAGTTTGGCCATGGTAGCTTTGAATGGTAAGGACCAGGTGGGAACATGAGCCACTTTCCTCCAGAGCAGAAATAAAGAAGGGGAGGAGTGAACTCAAAGTCATAGCCTGGTTTACATTGAACTTGGCAAGTCGGGTCCGATCCAATGTAGCTGCACAGCAAAGTGCCATTCGTTGGTGGAGGGTACACAGTGCAGCTTCCTGCAAAATAAATAGATGGTAAGACAAGCAAGTTAAAGAAGTCTCAAAAACTTTACAAAGAAAACTGGGAACGCAATGTATTATTTACACGAGCAGTCGCCTTTTTTATTGTGAAAAAAAATGCGTTTTTTCAATGACGTGTCAGTCGCGCGCGGTCTCTCAAAGGAACTCAGGTATACATTGTTTTTTTTTTTACACTAAAACAACTTTTTTTTTTGTAAATAAGCTGAGATTAACCAAATATAATTATAAGAACAGAATAAGAATATTCCTAGGTAGAGAGAGTCAGTTATAAACGTCTTGTATTTTGCTCATTTGTTTTTTTTTTTTTTGCGAGTAGCATAAGTAAAGGTAAAACAAATAAATTAAAATTGATCTAAAATTGATTATTCTTGTATTATTGCATGATACACTGGAGAAAAACTTAGTTTGTAGTCGAACTTAATCAGTACACTTAAACGTCAAAACCTTCAAAAATAAAACTTCATAAAAGGAAACTGAGTTCAATTCTTTAAAAGTTCTTATTAATTATATAACAGCCGTTCCAAAATGAAATAAGAACATGATCAGGGCGTTATAATCGCAGAAAAGATAAATGAATAAATAAGAAAGTTCAGCCCAAAAATTAGACTTTCTTATAACAGAGAATGTGTGGTGAAGGGCAATGCAGTTTGCCTGGCGCTGCTACAAAATGACTCAATGAAATAATTTTGTGCTTGAATTCCATTTTTCATGACTCTTTTACGGTAGTTCTTGACGAAAAATATCGTACCTGCATTTAAAAGAGCAAACTGATCAACCACCACAAAGAAAACAGCAAAAATGATCAGAGTGGCCTTCATAGTTGTGATCGTTAGTTAGGCTGCGCTCGACAAGTGTTTGTATCCTGACGAATCGTTTTAACTGTTTTGGTGTACACTGTACTTACTAATATGGCTCAAACAATCTTGCTTTTGACAGTTTGGTATGTCAGAATCTAAATGGGAAATTATGTCGTAACTTAAGCTAACTTAAACGCTAATGGTATTTATGCAGCTGTTTTCTTTAAATTTTGCTGGAATCATGATAGATTAATCCTTTAACTTAAAGAATCCGCTCTATAATGTTAAAGAATTCATCTTTTTAACTCGGCGAAATGGCGATTTTAGTCACTCTGCTGCGCCAAAATCGCCCGTTTTCTCTATTATTATCCCGCTTTCTTGGCAAATTCATGCCTTATTAGCCCATCTCAATGGCTCATTGATATGCGTAAATGTCCGACCATTTCTCCCGATGACTACTAATTAGAAACAATAAACGTGTTGCTTCACTTAGTCCTAAGGAGTGCTTAATGAAAATACATGCTAAGGGAAATACAATTTGACCGAATGATATATATGGAGCGACAGATCTAATCCATAATGGCGTCAGGAAATCGCCGTCTTGGGGTTGAGACCTACCCCGAGTAAGCGTTTTACTGACCAGATTTCTCATACGGATGTGTAAATCACTATCAGTTGATTAAATAATAAAGGACAGTAGCAGCTGTGAGGTTCACGCGATAAGACAGTTAACAACCAAAAACCATTGTCCTGAGCATGTTTTAATTTTTTATTATTTTTTATTATTTTATTATTTTTAAAATAACATTTATTTGGTTACAACACTTCTTATGACAATACTTACATTTACATGGAGTTTTGGAGAGACATCCTAAGCTGGCGCCTCTCATCTCTCAGGGCCGCCTTGTAAAACTAACTTCGCGCGCTCGAAGAGAAGCAGCGACAAGTCGATCTTTGTTGCATTAAAGACAATTTCTCTAGACTTCTCAATCCGTCATGACAACAATAAGGCAGTCCAGAACCACTAGATCGTGAACGTAAATAGGGTAAACTTTCTGTCAATTTTATAAATTTCGCTGAGAATGTGAGTCACTTATTGGAAAACGAACGTGTAACGTAAAAGTAGCCTAATTTTACTCAAAACACACAGTGATTGCTTGGTCGATACAATGGTCAGCTTTCCGCTTCGTGAGCTGAATGTCCAAATTCGAAACCTCACTTTTGAGACTTCCCATATTGATATAATAAAAATAAAAATAAAAACTGGGTACAGTTTTATCGTTGAGCTGCATTTGTTAATAAAAGAGCATAATCCTGTAAAAGAGAAATCAAACTTTACAATTTTTTTTTGCGTAAAGCAAACGTTTTTCGTTTACAGGAGCAAGGTTTTACGACTTTGCCAGTTTTTTCTTTACGTTTTCCTTTCCCGCCAAATTTAATAACAAGTTTTTCTGCAAGACAAATGGTTCACTCGCCCAATATCTTAAATTTATTTGAAATGCTAATTAACTTTACAAGTCCCAATTCGCTGAAGTGTATGTGGTAATCAACCCTTGTTCTTGCGGAGTACATAGGCAAGTGCAGTAAGAAAATCCAATCAGAAATTATTATTCAAATCAGAACGTTGCTCCGCGCCACATTCAAAACTAGATGGCTTCGGTTGAGAAAGCTGACGAAAGTTGCTCACGAAAGAGAAACAAGACGATCTCACATAAACCGACTATCCCTCTTTCTCAGCTTCACTACAAGAAAGCTAAGTGAGGAAACATTCTGGGATGTTATTAAAAACCAGCGCCTGAGGTAAATTACTTGTTAAAGTTATCGTCAATTCGGTTGACATTTGTATTCCGTCAAGTCCAACTTCAAATTAAGTTATTTCGTTGTCGAATGTCCTTTTTTTGACGTTCATTCATTTGTTCTCAGTGGAGAAATAGCGAGTAGAAATGTAAGCAAATGCTCAAGCAAAATTAGTCCATGATTTTGAAAGCCCTGCGTTACAAGGTCGCACACGTGGCTACCTCAATGTCCAGAATAAGGGGCCCAGCTAATTACGTCTTTGTTTTCCTCCTAATATAAATTGGTTACTAAGAAAGGAATTTGATTCATTTTTTTCTCGGTGTACTATACAACAGCGAGATTTTGACTGAGTTAATATCATAAAATGAGGCCACCGCACCTTTAAAATAATAAAGATCGACCTTAGCTATTACGAAAAGTCTGGACGTAAATGAGATGTTTTCGTGAATTTCTATTGATTTAAAAAGCAGTTTGTATTTAAAAGAATAAATAAAAAGTACCATATACTTAAACTGAAGTGTTGAAGATGGTAGATGTAAGAGGCCGTGGCTGTCGAAGTGTTAATAGGGCATCGCAATTTCGAACAACCTTTTTGTAAAACAATAAAAAATTCCAGCAGGCAAATGCGACAGCCATACGCGTATGCTTCAAATGAATCCACCTAAAGTGATTATAAAAAGTTAAGAATTAACCCATTTACAATTTAATTATTAGATTGATGTTGAATCCAAGAGTGACTTAATTGCGATATAGTAGTAAATTATTGATCTTTTTTCTTTCCATTATTCTCTATCGGCCAGATTTCGGATAAATTTCTGTGAAACAAACAACTAACAATATTTGCAATCAAACGTTGATTCACACTCATGTGATATAAGAGAGACACACGCGACCTCTGGCGCGACCTCTCGCGTGAAATTTCGCGTGAATACATTGCGGCAGAGCATGTATGGTTACTATGATATTGAACATTGCAAATTAATGATACTTATTAGGAATGGAAAAGATTGGCAGAGTTCGTCATCAGAGCCGCATTTCGTATGATAACATGAACTACATCACGCGCGACCTATCGCGTGATCTCTCGCGTAAATAGATGTGAGAGAGTCTGTATGGTAACCAAGATGTTTGACATCGGTATCATTTAAAAGAGTCGCAGCAATCGTCAATAAAGCCCTGTTTGCAAACCTTATTCAGTTTAAAGCCGCTGGCTTTTCAAAGTTGTAACTGGATTTAAGAATAAAGTATTTCCGTATTTTTTCTCAGTCTCTCTTAACTCTTTACATAGCTCTCTGACAGTTAATTGAGCCGTGTTTTCCTACTATTAACTCAGCTTCTTATCTTTTCAATTTTCAGCCGTCAGACCAGACCATGTTCCTCAGGCACACCTCCAGATTAGACCATGAAACCAGTCTATCAGACCACCACACCAGACAATCAGATCACAACCCAGATCAGACCACCACATCCGAATACCACACCGGACCATCGTCACGACCCGACCACCAAATCAGACCATCAGATCACAACACCACCGCTTATCCAGACCACCAGTTCAGATTACCCCACCAGACTACAGGATACCATCCTTGACGACTCAGCTTCCAATCGGCACAGCATACCCAGCCTCTTGAAATGATACAGGTCAGGTGCATTCTTTAGGGGTTGGGTCGAGGGTGGTATATAGAGCTCTGGATGAACCTTGCAAAGCACACTTTCCACACACGTTCGGCCTGAAGTTTTCGGATTATTTTTCGGCTTAAGTTAATTGTAGTTAGATTAGTTAGCGGGTTCCCCGGGCTGGTAAGGGCCTCCCCTTCCCTTTCTCCTAAGATGGGTTCGTTTGCAGGTGTTCGGTCAGCAATAAGACTTCGGCATTTAGGAATAGGTTCGGCTTTTTGAACTCGGCCCGGCTTCTACGAAACGGTTCGGCTGCATCTTCTTGCGCCTTTTTCAGGTGGACTTCGTCACACCGCTGTCTTTTTCGTCGTCGTCGTCTTCACTACAACCTCCCGCTTAGTTGCGCCAAATTTAAATTGATCAATCACACTTCACTTGATAGTCTATGCGCTGGTCAAGTGAAGCTTTCATCCGCAAGGTTCAACCAGACAGTGATTATTCTAAGACATAACTTAGTAAACTAGAGACTTCAGGTCATTAAGCTTCAGTGAGAGGACCTCATTTGGTCACTGCTTACAAGCTCAGTGGTCTCTCTGGTTGCAGGTAGATAGTTAGTATAGCCTCGCAAAATCGGGTCTGCTCCTACAATTTTGGCTTTTGATGTTAAACAGAGCAAGTGTGAAGTGAAAATGTTTTTATGCGCTTTTGCAGACTCGAACTTGTGATGGTAGATTAGTTAACAGGTTTGGTCGTACAACAAAGGTAACCTGCGACCAGGCGTTTCTTCCCGCGAAGATTCAACACCTCGTTGAAGGTTACTAGGGCAACATGGGACAATCCACACACTATAGGCTAGATCGTTTACAAACTGAAAGCGTAGGAAGTCTTCGAGACTAATCTACGACGCAGTTTCATCGCTGGAGGAGCTCGAACAAGATATTATCCTGCGAAGTAATCACAAGAATGCTATTGGACCGAATATTTCGGGGACACACTTATGGAGGCCCACCATACCTTGATATGCGTGCCCCTGAATGGCATTCAGGTGAAAACCTCGCTGGTTATAGATAGTCCTCCAGTAAGCAGCAGGAGAGGATACTCTAATTATGGCATCGTTGACACTAAGACGATTTGATTTGTCTTCCTGTTAATTTTGCCTTGCTGGAGGGGTTTCTTCTTAGGAAGCCCTGCATTGCACAACGCAGGCACAAATCGTCTACAAATGGTAGGCGTACGTAGTCTTCACGTCGACAGTTCGTGGTTATTGGTTTCTTCGTCCTCCAGACGTCGCAAGCATTGTTCTACCTCCAACAGCTCTTGAAGTACGTCATGACTGGGACCACATCCTATGCAGCACATTGTTTCTTCAACGTATTTCTGAATCTTGTAACAAAATGTTGGATATGAGAATAAAATGCATTTTATTACACTGTTTCATATTGTATTGTGCGTCCAGTGCTACATGAAGGGAAGAGGCCGGCCGAAGAAAGAAGAGCAAAGAACTTGGAGAGCCTTAGAAAGATAGTCTAGTTACCTAAAGTAGGCAACTTAGCTTCCTTTGCAGCCATGGACGGAGAAGAATGACATCGGACCAAAGTGAACGATGACGATGATAAAGACCACGATAATGATGATGATCGTTTACACTAAGACGTCATTTTGCTTCTAAAAAAACAGAAGCAGACGACATCGTAGTGTAATCGACTTCATGATTAGGAAGGCGAGGTAAAGTCAGAGGAGACAGCATAGAGTAATAACTTTAAAGAGCTGTCTTGATTAACGTTGAGAATTTCCCCCTCTTTCCATGTTGGAATGAATTTGAAAAATTTTTAAACGAATCTAACAATTTTTCTCAAAATTGAGCAATTTGACAAGGTAAATTTGAAACTTTTCCTCCCAGAAGTTAATTTCATCTTATCTCGGATCCCATGTTCGCCAGTTGTTGTTGATGTTACATAGTACAATGTTAGTTGAGACAGCTACTAAAAATTATCCATTCTAATTTTAATCGGCCGGCCGGACTTCATCTTTGGAGCAACTCCAAGTCATCTGCAACAACAGCAACAACAACCTCGTGGACTATACATATCCCACGCTTTGGTCTATTGGATTGTGGTAATAGTGTCCTTAGTCCTTTGGTGGAGGAACATGACGACAGAGTGCAGCAGCCCATATAAGGTAGGGCTGATCAATGTTGGTACAAAGTTTGTACAAAGCAGACTCGTTTGGTCTGAAATAGCGCACGGCAGATTGAATTTTAGCGGCACTGTTATTCTTGTAAGAAGGTTCGTAGCTAGTGCAAACCTTGCACCGCATCAATCAGCCCAAGTAATAATTCAGCGTGGCACAAGGTATGTGGATTTTTTTCTTTGTTAGGCGATTAGATTTTCGGTTCGGTCCATTCCTCTTTTTTCCGGTTTTCGATTCGACTTGTGATCTGATTTCGGATTCGGCTTCGAAAAATGTGAAGGCTTGGTATCGACCATGTTTCGATAGCAAGCCGCCAATATCCCTGCGTATCGTCTGGGGGACCCTGGTGTGTTTCATTCGAGGTGTCAAGGTTTATGGACACATGTCACACTCCTCGGTCTAGCGAACCCGGATGCCAAATTCTTGTAGGAGCGCGCCCCATATTTTAATTTTTGTAAACGGCTAACTCAATTCAATAAAAACACTTCATCTCATGCGTTGTCTGTGTGATTTTTTTAATACTTAATTAAGAGTAATAAGTTATAAGTACTAATGATGATTTGATTTGCAGGTATCTTACAAAATACTTGTTGTAATCAGACAAATGAAAATAAAACAAACAAAAAACACACTGAGTTGTGAGTTTGGTGTCTTTTACTCGATTACGCGCGTTGAGTATAGAGTAATTAGTTATAAGTACTAATGATGATTTGATTTGCAGGTATCTTACAAAATACTTGTTGTAATCAGACAAATGAAAATAAAACAAACAAAAAACACACTGAGTTGTGAGTTTCGTGTCTTTTACTCGATTACGCGCGTTGACTATAGAGTAATTAGTTATAAGTATTAATGATGATTTGATTTGCAGGTATCTTACAAAATACTTGCTGTAATAAGACTAACGAAAATAAAACAAACCAAAAAACATTGAGTTGTTAGTGTGGTGTCTTTTACACAATTACGCGCGTTGACTGGCATTATGTCAACATCAGTGCGTTTTACTGCAAACACACAAATAACTAATTTTTCATTTCAGGTACTGAGTACGTCGAAAATCATTATTTTTCAATTTTTTGGACTCTACCTCCATTTTTTTCTTGAGTGAATGGAAACACATCTTTTTGTGCGCGCCCTTCCAAGATCGCACGAGCTTTTCCCCCTGCTATTGGACTACTTTTGTGGATGCGTTCTTGAAGAAACGCATGGCAGCACCAATGTAACTTGGAAGTCGGAAGGGAGTGCTAAATGCGGGGAAGAAATTTGTAATTGAGTTGTACGTAATAAAAAGTTGATGAAAAATAAAGTTTAAAAACAAAATAGAAATTCATCAGCTTGTTTTTTCTCCTTTACACTAGTACTAAATAATTTAAATAAGATTTTTGTTGTAAACGGAGTTGCTTTTCAGCAATAAACAAAAAAGGTTTGACCAACACAATGTCGCGTCATCAGTGTATTTTTCTGTTAAAGCGATAATAAGTAAATAAGTAATTTAACAAGTTTTATTTCAGGAACTTCGGACGTCGTATTTTTAAACGTTTTTTTCGCTTGAACATCGCCTCCTCGAAGACGTCCGTTTTGGGCGCGCCCTCTCAAGACGGAGCAGCCAAACTGATTGTTTGGCGTATGCTCTCAAGAAGTTCGTTTTGGATGTACTTCTGGCAGCGTTCCTGAAGAAAACGCATAGTGAGACTGGTTACTACTGAAAAACGACCGCAAGTTCTAAAGGTAACACACTGTTTCTTTTTTTCAGTTGTTTTAACTTTTAGATCATCTTTCTGTGTTTCAGATGTAGTGCGTGAAGTGAGCTTTTTCCAGCGTCTAAGAGGCAAGGAAGAATGAAACGGACCACGAGAACACTTAATCTGATTCTGCTGTTACAGGCACTCATCCTCAGATGATACTAAAACTTATTCATTAATTCAGAATTTAGTGGGATTCAAACCCACGATCTCAGTTTGTTTGGTTATTGGTAATCATAATCTACCTAAGAGTGCAATTTTCAATACATAGGATTCCAAATAATGCACTGAATATCTGTTTCATGATAGCTGACAGAAATTGATTGGTTGTCAGCAGTCAATTCCAAGGCCTTTTAAAGGAAATGGAGTTTGTAATCGGCGTTCAACTACTCGACAAAGCCAGTGTTTTGATAATAATGATTATGTTTTCAAGAAGCATTTCATCTAGGTCAGAGAAGTCCAGCGGTGTTATGGCAGTTCTGAACTCTCATCTTCAGCGATCTGTAACCTGTAAGTATCAAAATATAGGAAGTCTTCTCCTTGCAGAGGATAAACATTCTAAGCCAAAGAGTTCTTGGTTTCGTTTAAGGAATTGGAAAGAGAGTTAAAGTCAGTTGTGCTTCGGCTGCACCAAAAGTCATATATAGGTAAACGGCTGTTCCACTGGGATTCCAACCCGTGAAAACTGCTTCATTAGTAAGCAAATCGATATGAAATATAACTAATATTCAAACGCTATCTTGGAGGAGGCTGTAGAGTTTGAAGTTTATGTTCAACTGTCATGGTGCAACGTTTGCTTTGATAATCTGTGTTTGGAAGCTTTTCATTTAGGTCTGTGTAACTCCAAGCCACAGTCAATACAGCCACGTATTAACCAGCCCAGTGACATAGCGGAACACGTGACCCTACCTACAAGATCTAAGGTAAGAACCAGAAAGGTTAAAAATGTTCACCCAAAATATTCTGGAACGGCCGAAAAAGACTTTGATCAGTATTTCAAGCCATGAATTTAAATTCCAATGATCATCCTATTGATCTGTACAAAGATGAAAGTAGTGCTTTAATAATATTTAATGGAAAGATACAAATACAAGAAGTCATGTGTTAAGCGGTTAGGATAGCGGTTAGGATACTGAACAGATCTAAACTACAAGGAGGAACGAACATATAGCGATAAAAAGGGATTAATATCAGCATTAAGTTGTAATAACTAAGGGGGAAAGTGTTGCTTTGTTTCTGAATCCATGTTCTTGAGAAACCTTGCATTTAGGTCCGAAAAGTCTTGATGACAGCGAACAGATAATACAACCCAGAGGTATCAGGAGTCTCTTCAGATGATACATGGTGATTTGAACAAACCCGCCCGGCAGACCAAAGGTAAGTACAGAAAAAAAAAAAAAAAAAACACTTTGCAAACACGTTCGAAAAATGTGACCAGAAGAAAACGGATCAACAAGAAAGCTTATGGCCTTTGCTCAAATTTTGGAACTAGGTACTAAAACTAAAAGTTGTACAGAATGAGGCTCTTTTGGAATTAGAACCTGTAGCCTTTGTTTAGCTGTTCAAGATGGAAAGCATAATTTATCAAGCAACGGGAAATAACTTGACTGCACAGGGGCATATCCTAACTTTCAGTGTCATCTTAATGCAGTTTCCTCTCCTTCCATGGACTTCTAATCCATGAAGGTTGCCGGATTTACGAGGTGTTACTGGGATTCAAACCCGTAAATGCTAAGAAGTTGTCGAAAGCTACATATCTTGTTCTTGAGATGTATTTTACTTAAATCCTAAACGACTCTAGATGTCTGACCCTCAGTCGTGATGTAGTCCTAGCCAGCAGTACGTGACTTGTAAATGACATAAGGGAGGTTGTTTAACTCGGCAGAGGTACGTACAAGAATAGAAAAATATCTAATGCTCGTCTTTCAACAAGTAATTTGTAAAACATTGGCTGAAAAGAAATTGGGTTGTTGGATCGGGACTGTCCGCAGAAAATTCTTAGCGTTTTGTATCGAATTAATTGAACCAAGGATGTGTTTTATACTGCAAAAAAATCTAGCAGAAAAAAGGGGATAGTTCCACCTTTAATCTGTTCAACTTTGACTGAATTTGCTTGTAGTCTTGTTCCCTTTTTCTAGAAAAATTTAGGAACTGTCTTATGAGGCAACGTCTTGAGTAGAGGGCTGGACAAATGACTGACACCTCGGTTATGCATTGATTATGATGATTAATTATCTCGTTGATTAGGATGATGATGACGATGGTGATTAATAAGAAGTGCTGCCAGTTGCAAACGAGGACGGCCGTGGTGATGATGATGTATCTAACCTTCTTCAGCAGGTGAAACGTGCATTGAAATATAACTAGAAATGTGTGTGTCGCAGACCCTCATGAGGTTCGGGGAAGGATAACTCGCTTTCAATGAGTTAAGTATCGGAGGGTACTGGAAAGAAACAAAGTATAGAATTGTCTATGCAGCTCAAGACCTATAATAATACAAAAGCAAAAGGGAAGAGGGACTTGAGTTTTTGCCGATAGTTTGGATGGTCTCGGCGTTCTTCTCGGAGGATTTTTAAAAGGCCAGTAGGGATAAAACTGAATATAATGACATGCAATTGAAGCACATGATGGACTCATTTGAAGCACAAAAGGAAAGAAAAATGGCAAAAAAGGAAAAAAAGGGAAGAAAAATGGAACAAAAATGAACTTAAAATAGGAAATTAATAAAAAGGAAGGAAATAAATATAAAAGTATATTAGTAAAATAATAATACTTAATAAGATACGATAAAAAATAACTTCAAACTAAAGTCAAATAATATGAGATTAAAACAAACAATAGTAATGATTACAACAATGACAGTAATAAAAGAAAAGGAAATAATTGCAACAAAAGAGACTTGACTGATTTTTGAAAACGAAACTGCAAGGACTTAAAGGCAGTAACGTTTCAAAAATCAGGCAAGAAGCATTTTTTTATTTTTAAAGTCTTTTTAGTTGCCACCTTTAAGGCTTTTTCTTTTCTATTACTGTCGTTATAATCATTATTATTGTTATTATTATTATCATTATTATTATCATTTTTTAAGTTCCTTTTTGTTTCATTCTTCAGATGTTTTTACCTTTTTCGTCTTTATTCTTTTGTGCAAAAGTCATTATATTTGTCAGTTTTATCCCTATTGATTTATGTAATCAATTTTTTTTTCAACCGAGTCGATCTCTTAGTATATAGGGACGGCCTGACTATCCGAATTATCTGGAAAGGCAAAGCCTCTTTTGTCTTCTGCTTTACATGCGTTGATGCAATGAAGGAACAAACACTGGGCAGCCTGGTGAGGCGCCGTGATGTGAAGAGGCTACACGTAGACGACTGACACCTGTTGCATTGGTGATAATCATTATGATAATGATAATGACGATGATGATGATGACGACGATGATGATGACAATAATGATGATGATGATGTTCACGATAATGCTAGTGATGATGCTGACAATGACAATGACGTCGCTGATGATGACGATGATGATGATAATGATGATAATGATGATGATAATGAAGATGACGTCGGTGATGATGCTGATGATGATGACAACGATCATTCTGACGATGAGGACAATGATGACGGTGATTATAATGATGATGATGACAATGAGACAGAAAATGACGATGATGATGACGTTCTTAAAGAATTTGTTCTCTGTAAAGAAACTCTGAAGCTGAGTAATTGGCCATGGCGACATTAAAATTGGTGAGTAGCAGGACAGTAATCTTTGTTCTCCTTCAATTCCTGACTGCTCCCCAGTCGTCTCCTCTCACTCAAATATCAACGATGGAGGCGCGTGGAACATCCCTTCCCTGCATGCTGTAAAAGTCTATCTCCCGCGACCGTTCCGCCGCTGAGAGGGATAAGAGGGGCGGCTAGGAATGGTTCAGCTTCGATAGGGTAAATGCAAAGACCTAAAAACTGCAACGGGAGGAGTGAGGAAAGCTAACCTTTAAAAATGTGTCTCGCGTTAAACTAGAGGTTTTGACTTGACTCAGTCATCAGCTTTCCCTGCTTTACTTATTAAAGCTGTGGACTGCAAAAGAAGGACAAAAAACGCGGTTTACGTAGTTCTAGACTAAGACTCCTTGCAATTCAAAACTCCATCAAATGGATTATTGTGCCATTGATCGCACTTGCCTCCATGACAAAATTAAGGCTACATCCTGAAATACACGACAGAAATACTCTGCAGCAAAAGAAAAAAATAAACTTTGGAGATTTTTCTTTAAAAATCAAGCAATTGAGGTATCTTCTGTTTTCGTCCCAACAGCTTCCAGCTTGGGTGTATTCATACATCATATTGGAGGATGAGCGTTGATGCACGCTACCCTTTCTATTACTCTACGTCACTGCAGCACGAGAAACCAATGATAATGATTAATATGTAAGACTCACGTTTAAAACAGACTGCTTTTCGCCAAGCTCGCGCTTTGCTTTCGCAGGCTTTTCTCCAGCAAACATCATTAAAAAAAAAATCGGATTTCACTTCTATAAGGTTTCACTTCGACAATTTGTTCATCTCCTAAGCTTTTATGCTATATTTAACTCTGTAAACTGGCTATTTCTAAACCGCAGTGAGTTTGAACTTGGGTCTCTATACTGAAGATGAACTTTATTTAAACTCGAAATTCAGAGTAGCCTGAAAGGCTATAATATCTTCAAGAAATTGATAACTCGGGTTTAACGCGGTCTATATACAAAATGATCGAACTCTTTCAAAGCCTTAAGAAAAAAGAATTATAGCTCTTACCTTAAACTTTAAGTAGCAAATCCTGTGAGGTCACATACAAATAAAACTGTTATTCATGTTTAAGCAACACCTATTTCTACATTGAGGATTTTACGACGTAAGGAGAGTAAATAGATATTTATGAAGTGTAGTTCTTAAGACAGGAGCGGATCCAGGATTTTTGTCAGGAAGGGGTGCACCACTAAGCAATGGCGTAACTGACTGGTGACATAAACAAATTTTGTAAAGCGAATACGAAGAATCGAAGAAGGCTTTTGACTAGGCAATAACATAATGCGAACTGCTGAAAATACATATCAAACGATACTGCAGATTTTGTATATAACTGTGTTAGAAAGCCACAGGTCATCTCAGGATCGGGGTTGCGCAACCCCTGCACCCTCCCCCTTAAGATTCGCTCCTGTAAGACGCTTTTTAGAGTGAAAGAGTTAACCCAAGACCATAAAAAGAGGCCGTTTTTTGTTGTTTTCATTATCAGTTTCGTGATAAATGAACTTGAAATATATAGCAAATGTAGGAGCCATTATGTAAAGGAAGAAAGCTTGATTTTACAAATGGAAGTTTTTGCATGCAGTTAGTGTAATGTTGAATTTATCAATTCGGCTATGAAAATAAGAGAGTAACTTGGAACTTCTGAATTCTTCTTAATTAATGCCACAAACGCTGATTTTATAGCTTAACATGTAACATAAATTGCCATAACCTTCTAATGCATGAAGATTTTCGGAGGTTCCGAGCGAGTTTTTTGCCTGATCTGAATTTGTCTCCAAAAAAAAAAACTTCATAACATCAGTCTGCTTAGTGAAAGGCAGGGATTCATAGCTTTCACCCTTTACATTGATCCAATAAACAATAATTTAATATCTGTATTGTGAGCGAAAGCGCCTTAATTAATATCATTGCTGGAGCACTTTAAAACGGCGACAAATATTCAAATTGCGCTATTCTAGAGCACAGCATCGCCGACTATCCACCCCTAGAATAATTTTTTCTTTTTGTTTTCTCTCTACTTTCAGCCTAGCAAAATATTCATTTATATACCTTAACTTTGTTTTTTTCCGCGTTTATATACAGTAGGCCTTAAAACTCCAAAGAAGTCACCATAGCACTGTTTGGGGGTACTCGGTCCCTATTTTTCCAAATTAACTTGGTTTTCGGGGTTTACGTGTCCGGCTATGGTGTAATTGTATTTTTGGTCGCATTTTAGTTGTTGTATTTCTTAACAATAAAGTATGATGAAGCTTGTTGAAAAACTGCGTGCTTGTTTCTTTGAGGCTGTTTTTGTAAAGGGAACGCCAGAAGCCGCAACCGCAACCCAGGGCAAAACCCTTACCTCGAACCCGGACCTTTCGAAACCTAATCTCTTTCGGCCTTACGACTACACTACCACTCACTACCACACTGACCCAAGCCGGTAAGGAGGGGTAGGGGTAGGGGGGGGGTTGCAAAATATTTTGTGCCTGTTCACCCTCAATAGCACGTTTTCACTTACGTGGCCAGTAACTAAGTAGAAAAAAAAGCGTAAAAAAGAGAAAGGAGGACTGGTTTGGGACACCAACACGGCCGTCGTTTTATTGGTTTGGGACACGAATATAATATCGCGGGCTTGACTTCAGGTGCTGAAGGCTTTATAGACAGCCGCTAACTAGCAGACGTGAGAAACGATTCGAAAATAATAGTTTAAAACTATATTTAAGTACCGAAACTGTTTGCTGTTGTCAACATCGTTCCCAGGGCTTCCTGTTGCAAGCCGTTTACTACCAATTCCCCGTTTTTGGCTTAAATCCCCGTGTAAATTCTTCATATCAATACAGTTAACCTGACATCAATGCACCGATATCAATACAGTTAACATCAATTGTACTGCAGATATCGAGAGTTGAAAATTAATCCGAGTTACGCCCACAAGCTAAGATTAAGTAAGTGTTTTCGAAAATTTGAAACGAGCACCTCAGTTATTTTTATTGCGGAAAACCCTCGAGATTTGTTTTGCTCTACCAAAATAACATTTGCTTTCCGGTAGTATCATATTGAACCTTGATTAAAAATTTACATAGTTTTTTTTTGGTGTTAGCTTCTATGTAGTGGATGCTATTATATGCTTGCTACTATAAGCCACGCTTTTGCATTGATACATATCTAGCCGGATTTTTGAAAACGGTATCGCCAAATGGACCTTTTGCGTCCAACACAGGGGCGGGTCCAGGATTTTTTTTAGGAGGGGGTGCACTCGTCTCTTGCTCTTCTTCAACACCAATAAACCACATTTTTTTTTTTTGCAGAATACCAGTTGTCAGGTTGTATTAGAAAACCGCAGGTCATCTCAGGGGGGGGGGGGGGGGTGCGCACCCCCTGCACCCTCCCCCTAGATCCGCCCCTGCAACAGTTTTCTTTCTTTTCTCTTTTCTTTTCTTTCTCAAAGTAAGAGTGTAACTATTGCTTTTCTCTCTTCTCCTCCTTTCCTTCTCCACGCTCTTTCTTTTTCTCCTTTCCTTTTCCTTTGTTACTGTGATTTTGGAGCTTCTCAGGCTTAACAAACCTGTTTTTTGACGCGGTTTTCACTTTAATGACTGTAAATTTCGTTAGCTTGCTTTTCAAAAAATCGGTTATATATATTAAGTGATACGTTAATAGAAATTTGTCCTAATTGAGCGAAGAGGACTGAAATACTTAAGAAAAAACATTAAAGTCGTCTTTCACAAAGAGAACGAAAAAATCTGAAAATTTAATGAAGGGGTAAGTCAGAAAGGAAACTGCGGTATTGCGTCGGTGAAGGGTGAAGGGGGAAGGGGGGGGGGATGAAGCACATGTACAAAACTGGAAATTTATTTATTGATTTTTAATTTCTGAGTTTATATATTGACAAATATGGTCGGATAATTCGCATCGCTGATGGTCATTTCTACTTTTAGATGATTTTATAAAAAGCCAATTCTTACCTTGTCGAAAGCTGGCGTTTCAAGTTATCTACCAGCGTTTGAAACGTAGTATAGGGCGCACCAAGTTAACTTTTTTGGGCAGCAATCTCATTAACGAGGGCAGGAATACGTGAACATCGATGACGTCATAGGAATTGATAGGACAACAAGTGAACATACCGGTTCAATATACCAGTTCTTATATATTGCGGGCACTCCTTTTCCTTCTTTCGTGATTTTCTTTCTTCCCTCCTACCCTGTCAGCGTCAACATGACAGCGCTCAAACAACTTTCCATCTTTGTCTGGTAAAGCTGTCAAAGGTAGTAATCTTTTCCTTTACATGGAAATTTCTGGCGGCGTAGTTAATGCTGAACTTGGCCCTGACAAATCCATGCTAGTCGAGCCATCTTAGAGCCTATTGATTTTTTTTATCTATCTTGACTACAGGACATTTCCTCGCCTGGTTAGAATGTTTAAAAGAAATTTGTTTAAAGAATACCAGGAATATTGGTCGGAAAGTCTGAACAAGGATAAATTCGACTCCTCAGTTGGCAATAAATTAAGTCTGTATAGTGAAGTGAAAACGAAGTCAGTTTGAATCTTATCTTGATTTAATAAATAACGTTAAGACAAGAGTGGTAGAAACCAAAATGCGAATTTCTTGCCACTTGCTATCTATTGAATCTGGGCTCTATAAGAAGATACCCAGAGTTGAGAGGCTTTGCCCCCTTGTTATAGATCCGAAATTGGTGATGAATTCCACTATTTGTTGAAATGTACCCACTCATCACATTCTCATATAAGGGGTATCTTCTTGGAGAGCCTATACTCGATAACAAGAGCCATAATAGAACGCAATAATAATGAAATGGTTCTTGTCGATAAACGGTAATTTTACGAATATGTCTTGCAAAGTAATTTTTTTATCATGTCTGTGTACGATGAAAACATAAATCTCAGTGCCTCCTATATTGAAAATATTCTAAATTGTTATGCATCCACTTTCTAATTAAACTTTCTTAGCGTAGAAGCCGTACATGGCCAAGTAATTTTTCTTTTATGATAATATTTAATTGTTCCTTTTTTTCCTACTTTACTTTTATTTTACTTTTTTCATTTGTCATTGTTTTGGTACTGAAATATTCATGTCGAAGATAAAGTCAATAAAGTTGTTGTTGTTGTTATTAGCATACACATATTTAATAAAAGGCAATGTCTATGACGGCCGTCGAATTCATTTATACAGCTCTCGTAAGCGACCACCTCGGAAAAGGATTGTAAACGGGCAGCACGGAACTCTGAACATAAATTATGCAACTTGGTGATAAGGGAAGAAACAGGCCTCTTGCCGCCCAATAAAAAGCAACCCCTTTATGTCCCCCTTCCCCTGCCCCTCCTCCCCCAGCCCATTGAAAGGTTTCACCCCATGTAAGGGAATCCAGTTTGCGGAATTCGGGAAATTTTGGCTTGTGGAATCCGGAATCCTTGGCATTGTTATCCGGAATACAGCTCAAGAAATCCAGAATTCCCACTTAAGTTTGGAATCCAGAATACAATTTTCACTTACAAAGACTGGAATCCAGTGCGCGGAATCCGGAATCCAAAGGCTTCAAATCCAGAATCCAGGACTGTCTTGGATTCCCTCACGTGAGACGAAAGGTTGGCCACACACGCTACATGCTTCCTATTCGGTATTTTGCATCGCCCAGATAGTGACACTCATAAGATAGGTTTATTCGAGTTTAATTAAAGCTTGTTTTGTTCATGTTTGTTCCATTTCCATTACTAGCATTTTACTACTCTCAGTTAATACAAACAAATAGAGTTTCCTCGGCTGTACTCTATCCTGAGGCGTCAGCCAATTGTTCACTTTGTTTTCTTGTCTTCGATTTCTGTACAACAATAAAATAAATCTAGTCAGGGAGTTAAAAAGGTAAAGCATGCTCCCTTATTCTTTAAACCTTGCTAAAACGAAGGGACAATGGATTGGTAAATTATGTTCGTTAATGAGAAGTTTCGTTATATCAAGTTTTTTTCTTTTCATGTTTTACTATTCATAATGGGGCGAAGAATATCGCTCGTTTTACCGAGGCCTTCTTTTATAAGGAAGCTCCGCTCATAGGCATAGGAATTGAGAAAAATGTTATGTAAATATCAGTAAAATTTGATTTTTGTATCGATTGTGATCAATTGTCAATCTTTAAACAGCAGATTCGACCTGAGATAGTTGGAACCAACTTGAATTCTTAACCACGTCGGTTTTCCACCATAGCATCACGTTATATTAACCAGCCCGGTCTAAAAAAAATTATTTAGAATCGAAATTGATATAAAATTTGTGAGCTTACTGACCTGTTCTGTAAGAGGGATTAGTTAATGTAATCCTTTTTTAAATTTTTTTTTCCAAAAAGTTCCGATAAGTTCTCGATATTTTTAGAACGATAGCCTTTCAGCAGCCCACATAATATAATCAATAAATGTCATTCTTTAATTTTAACAATGATTCTGATCGAATGCGCCGATCGCTCTGATAATCGTCACCATGATGAAGACCATGTTGCGGTCGACACGTCGCCACAACAGTTTCTGGCTATCCCCCCTTGTCGCAATGTAACAAGGTGACTAACCTTTTGTGAGGCAAATGATCAACGGGCCTATCATACACAACCCCTCCGCCCCCCCCCCCCCCCCCCAGAAAAAAATCTTTCAATATTTGTGTCTAATTTTTATTCATACTGTTGGTTGTAAACTTACTGCGACATTTTCCTGTGTGTCCTGATCCCACGTATCCTTCCAGGCACCAGCATCTGTGAGTCCCGAATAGTGCGTCACAGACACATGTTGCTTTTAAGTCGCACGTGTAATAACAATTTTGGGAGTGTGCAGGCTGATATGATGAGCCACTTGGACTCGGATCTGGAAAAAGTAAAGACAGAAAAAGTCCATATAGCTTAGTCTCTATGGATTGCAAAACGATTTGTCGGTTTTTTTGTCCTCAAAAACGGTTTTTACAAGGCGCCCTCCTTGAAAAACATAGACGCACTCAAGCCTCGAGCGCCCAAAGCTCAAGTGTCTGCTCTCTAGTTGCTGGTGTTAAAGTAAAACCAAAGTAAAATAGTTTAGCCTGCACTTCCGGGGAAACCTGCGGGAAAGTCAATGCGACACTCACAGATAATTATATAATAGATCATGCCAAAGTTGAAGGTTAAGTTTCTCCTTTGGAAATCATTTAAAAAGCCGTAAAATTTCTATTAAGATATTAAAGGGAATACTAAAGTAAGTTTTAAGATCTTCTACAATTTTGCCCGTTTTTGTTTCCTTTTGGGTTTTACGTGTGTTTAACGTTTCAGGGCCGTACTATTTCAATGATTATTTTAACCTGTTGGTAGCAACTCTTCATATTTGCGTGACGTATTAGTTTCTTTTCTAGTTCTTAGTTTGGAACCCCGGCCTGCTGTACTGACAGCGTGATGGATAGCTATAATTTTCTCTTCTCTAAGAATTCAGGAGCACCCAACGACTAGTTTCGGCAAAATATCTGTTCGGCGAGGCAAATATTGCCTGGAAATTTCTAGTACTTGAGAACGGCTATGACTGTTCCATTCATGTACAATTTTCGAAGCTTATCATCTAATAAATTCCCTAGGATTTTCTGAAGTTTAATTTTGCACATTTCACTCCCCAGGATAGGCTATTTTTCGTTAAAAAAGGAAACCTAAAATTTTCGGAGTCAAAAATTTGACGGAGAAGGGAGTTAGAACAATTTTCACTTTCGTAAAACGTTAAATTGTATCTAGAATTTTCGGGAAAATGATACTGAAGCTCTCAAAATTTCGAAAAGCCTCAAGTTTCTCTAGGGTGACCAAACAGATACAAATTTTATAGCGCCGCTTAGAATGCTTTTCTGGAGATCTAAAAGTACTCTGAATAGCCTAAAAAGGCTGAGAGAAAAACTGGAGAAAACTGTCGTTGCGTAGCCCTGGGAATAATTGTTGAGTTGAGTTGAGTTTATTATTTCCCATAATATTATACAGTACATACGGTGTGTTACAATGTAATAAATTTGGGAGGAAGACTAAAGAAACCCTTACGGGCTTTTACAAGTAGTCTCTCTGAAGGTAACAAAAGATCTATTGAAATTCATTGAAATGGTATCAGCGAAATAGATAATTAACGGACAGAGATACAATAATTGATCTTACACATATATTACAAATATTTCACTCTGTACTGAGTACTTATTTACAGTTCTATCACCAGGAACAAGTTAGCGCCATAATGTGGCTCTCGCGGGAAGCATTTCATGCTTGTTATGAGGTAAAATGGAAATTTATCTTTCATTCTACTTACCTCCCTCAAGGACGAGAGACAACTCCTGTAGCTGGTTAAAGTTTTGCAAATGAAATGCTTGTTTAGCTGGATCTTTCACCAAACTTCGAATGTAGGACACGCCCACGTATCCGACACCAATTGCAAAGACCTCCACCTTCCCCGATTCATAGAGCCTCCGGGCATCACTGATAGGGTTTGGATCGTTAAATGGAACAGTCGCATAGCCGTCCGTTATGAGGATAACAACTGTTCTCATATCAAAGGAGTAGGGTCGTTTGTAAGCGCTTAATGCCCCAAGGCAGACATCGTAGGCCAGCTTAAAGGCGTCCTTCGTATTCGTCAGCCAACCATTGATGCTCTGAGACATATTTTTTAGTCTATCGTTCAGATGACACTTGTGCTTGACCGAGGAGGGACTCGAGACTCCGTCTATGTATCGGCTTGCTTTATCACCAAAAGGTATGACCTCTACTCTGGCTGCTTCAATACTTACTGTTATCATGTTTAGAAAGTTCGTGACGAATTTCTTTTCAACGTTGAAGTCCGATGAGGATAAGCTTCCGGAGGTGTCCAAAAGAAACAAAATATC
>NC_133209.1:5907107-6117107 GCF_958299795.1 Porites lutea
TTATTATTAATGTAACCATCAGGTATACTCTACCCACGAGTTTACGGACAGCAAATGCAGTGATTATTATTAATGTAACCATCAGGTATGTTCTACCCACGAGGTTACAGAGAGCAAATGCAGTGATTATTATTAAATGTACCCGTCAGGTATATTCTACCCACGAGGTTACAAAGAGAAAATGCAATGATTATTATTAACGTAACCTTCAGGTATGTTCTACCCACGAGGTTACACAGAGAAAATGCAATGATTATTATTAACGTAACCTTCAGGTATGTTCTACCCACGAGGTTACAGAGAGCAAATGCAGTGATTATTATTAAATGTAACCTTCAGGTATGTTCTACCCACGAGGTTACAGAGAGAAAATGCAGTGATTATTATTAATGTAACCATCAGGTATGTTCTACCCACGAGGTTACAAAGAGAAAATGCAATGATTATTATTAACGTAACCTTCAGGTATGTTCTACCCACGAGGTTACAGAGAGCAAATGCAGTGATTATTATTAAATGTAACCTTCAGGTATGTTCTACCCACGAGGTTACAGAGAGCAAATGCAGTGATTATTATTAATGTAACCATCAGGTATGTTCTACCCACGAGGTTACAAAGAGAAAATGCAATGATTATTATTAACGTAACCTTCAGGTATGTTCTACCCACGAGGTTACAGAGAGCAAATGCAGTGATTATTATTAATGTAACAATCAGGTATGTTCTACCCACGAGGTTACAAAGAGAAAATGCAATGATTATTATTAACGTAACCTTCAGGTATGTTCTACCCACGAGGTTACAGAGAGCAAATGCAGTGATTATTATTAATGTAACCATCGGGTATGTTCTACCCACGAGGTTACAGAGAGCATGCAAATGCAATAACAATTATTAGATTTTAGTGCAACTATCAGGTTGAGTTCCTCCATTAAAAGAGATTTTTGCTAGGGTTAAACAAGTTTGGCTTTCATGAGTTTCAAGGTGCAAGAAATTATCAGTATAATTATAGCACACAAACATTGCCATCTAATTTTTCGCACGTAGCCGGAATAAGTCAAGAAATGAAGCATATATAACGAAAAATCGTCCTCAGATGATCTCCATATTAAGTAAATTATACTAAACGTTGCGAAAGAAATTATTGTTTGTATCCGTCTTATCCATCGTAAAAGCGAGGGGTCATCGCATGACATCCGGTATATTAAACAGAGGTAATACTCACGGGTTTCACGAGTTGTATGCACTATTTTTCGCCGAGAAACAAATTTAAACTTCAATTCTTACCTTACAGTAGTCCGTTCTTTTACCTTGTATTCGACAACAAATCTGTTAAAGGCGAACAAAGCGATTCCGGCACTCTTCTTTATGATGAGTAGCAAGCCGCAGGAACTGAAGCCGCTTGACTGAAGTAAAATCCACCGATATGCACGGCATTCTCACTACAAATATAAACAAACGTCGCGGGGAAAAAAAGACGAGAAGGAAAAGATGCCAGATCTTCGCCTCGGCAATGTATTCCAGCTACCATGCCGGCGTATCTCCAGAAGGTGGACTCGAAGTGGGACAAACCTTGTGATTTTTTTTAGAAGCCCTTTGCGCGCAAACTAATTTATTCTGGCGCGAAATGAAGATTAACAATATGTATACTGAAATCTAATCCACGACAAGAAGATTTTTGCACTGTAGCGCGACATATTGGGCGCGATCCATTCAACCAAAATTCCAACCGGTCCGACCGGGAAAAGAGGACCACCTCAAAAGGTGGACCCGTTTTTTCGAAACTTTTCCGGTTGGACCGAACCGATCCATTGAGTTTTGGACCGAAAATTCCGGAAAGTTTGGTTGAATGGATCGCGCCCATTAACTGCCTATTTTTACAAGTACGCGGAGAAAGTGGTCCACTAGTTTAACTTTTTTAAGATGAATTTACTCCACAAAAGCAAAATGAAATGTTTTATCTCTATGTTGTTTATGTGCCTGATTAGAAGGCAGAGGTAAATTCATCATACAGACCCCATCAAAATGAAAGTACACGAATGAAACGGAATAAGTCTGGGACGGTTTAGTTTCTACTCAGCAGCTTCTTTGCTTCTATAGCAAAAATTTAATGTTGCAGTCTGTTTTAAACGTTGGCATATCAACGCGCACAGTCACTGAATGAAAACAACAGTCACGATCACGTTCTTCGAAACCGACCAGACGCGTGCGACCTACCACTGCTATGGTAAGCAATTATCCTGAAGCTGTTAATGTTCCCGTGACAGTCTTCGCACTGAAGGTGTAAATGGTAAACCGAACGGTCGCTTTGATCATCAGAAAGACCTGTCAACTTTGATGATTTAACTGATTAAATTACGGGACAGAAATTTTACTGCATGCGGCTCCTCGTGTTTAGGTCATCCCTAAATATCGGGTGCAGAAGCGTTTAGGGAATGGGATTCCGATTCAAGACGTAGTAGACATTGATACATAAACAACGTAACAAAGAACGGATCACAGTATTCATGAGAAAAATACCTGCAAACGAAAAATTCAGGCGCACCTAGCTTGTGACGAACACTTTTGCCAAAACATAAGAGCTTCAACTCAGTGCTGCCCAACGTTGGTTTTTTGAAGGGGTGGGAGGTGGGGGACGGCCTTTGATTCAAATGAGGTATTTTTGTTTATTCAAAATAATCTGAAAGTGGGTGAAAAAAAATTCCAGTTTCGCTATATTACAAAAAAAAAATCCCTCAACCTCGCAAATGTCATGACTCCGCTTCCCGCTTCCCGCGTTTTTTCTTTTTTCGCACAGCGGTATTTGCATAATATAAGGTTGGTACGTCATGTTATAACTACAATGGCTACCACCAAAACACAAACAGGTCTACCCACAAAAATAGTGTCTGGAAGATTTTATGTTATAATGAATTCTACATTGGCGAAGAAAATGCAAGAGCAAGCCATCTGGCGACCTCAACAGTTTGTTCCACACGGGAACGAAAACATTAAGGTAAGCGCCACTTTAAGAGTCCCGTTGAGTACATTTTTCTACGGTATTCCATGCATATGTGGTGGTAAAAAATTTCTCTAGAGAATATTTTGCTTTTAATACTTAGTGCTGTTGGATTTAAAACAGCGTCGAAATTTCAGTAGGTACTGTGTGATGTTTTCTGTTAAGAACAATTTCTTATTTGGTTCAGATTATTCATTTCTAAATCATAAATGTTGAAATTTTGTGTGGATTATCTGACTGGAAACGATTTGAGGTCAATTTGATAGTCACGTTTACGTTCAGTATAAAACATCGACTGCGGACTGCGGACTACGGACTGCGGACTGGGTATAAAATACGGGCTAGGTGTAAAACGCGGAGTGGAAAATACGGACTGGGTATAAAATACGGACTGCGGACTGGGTATAAAATACGGAATACGGACTACTTTGGTGGAAAAGGTGCTAATTGGTTCTAGGTAAGGAAAAATAAGATCAAAAGATCGCTAAATAGCAAGACACGTGAGTTAAAGTTGTAAATACTCCTATAAATTCTTGGTGGAGGTGTGCTGCCCGGTTCTCTGAATCATGAGCCGGATCAAAATGCTATTTTCTTCACCCATTTTTAGACCTTGTCTTGGTCTCCAACAATCGTGAAAGGGGTCAGGATCAGGGGGGTACTCCCTTATATAAGGGAAGGGTAGGGGTTTTCGGCCTTTTTGGTCTGAAAACACTTCGCCCATTTTGGTCTGGAATCGGGTATGGTTTTTCGAGGGAACTACGGGAACGTACATGAATGGACGTATTTATCCTTTCAATTCCAAATGAATAAGAGCGAAATAGAAATGTGCGACTTCGAAATGCATTTGGATAATTTTTTTGTTTCCGCTCTAACTTGGTGATGATGACATAATTTCTGCCTAATTATACCTAACCTGTTCCAGGCTCGGAGATAGCTGGGTCCGCTGAATTGAGAAAGCTTGAACACGAAAATAAAATGAGAAAAAACTGGGAAGTCTCGCCAACTATCTGAGAGCCTGGAACAGGCTAAATTAGGCCATGTCTGAAAATGGGTATGGATTTTAGAGATCTGGTCTGAAAATGGGTGTGGAAAATAACATTTTTTGGTCTGCAATAAGATCTGGATTTGGAGAACCGGGCACCACCCCCCACCAAGAATTCCCAGTAGTGCCCCCCTCCGGGGATCAGGAGCAGGGTGTAAATCATGTCATCATAATCATCACTTGGAATATAACATTGGGTGACTCATTTTGGTTATTATTCACATATGTGAGTAATCCCTCCCCCCTTGCCCTCCCCTCTAAATACCGCTTTTGTGCATTGCGGAATGCCCTACATTGACCTTCTCGTCTGAGTTCTTCATTCAGTCCTCATAGGGAATTGTGGCATTCGATAAGAATTTTACTGATCTGACTAACACCAACACTATTTTTTTAATTCGGTGCTTCTTATTGGTTTAAAACTGCAAATTGAAATCTCTTCTAACTCCTTCTTTTTATAAAATTCAGAGTTAAATTTCAGTTGCCTTGAGTACCGGCATAATCTTCCTTCTCTGTGGGAAGAATGGACTACGTGAACAGCCAAGGGAATGTTAAAGCTGGGACTACTGTTTTTGCTAGTCCGCTTTCCATTTCTCTCAGTTTTACCTTTCTAAAGCTGTTTTTATTTACATAGTCCGTAGTGCGTGTTTTATACCCAGTCCATGTTTTATACTCAGTCCGGAGTCCGCATTTTATACCTAGTCCGTATTTTATACCCAGTCCGCAGTCTGTGGTCCGCAGTCCGCAGTCCGTGTTTTATACTGACCGGTCACGTTTATAAGAGTCGACAGGTCAATAGATAAATTGTAATTTCTTATGCTAAATTATTGCTAGTTAATCATTAGTTTTAATATTTATAATTCGTAATTGTTACATGTCATGTCTGAAAACAAGCTTGCTGAGCCATTTACCATGTTTAAATAAAGTAAGGATGTCTGATGATGTGTTAGTATGGGTAAGGATACTAGGGACGGTTGACTAAGAATATAATGAACTACCTCTAGCATGGCGAACCACTAAATGATCAGACCATTATGTGAGTGCCTACACTAAGTACTTACCGATTGATTGAACTGTGCAATATTGCAACACCCCATAATGTCTAAAGCCCTTTAATAAATTATGAAGGAAGTTTGCTCAAATGCTTGATGAATAGGTAGTAATGGCAATCTTATATTATACTCACATTGTGTAAGGTAATACTGGATAGTCTTGGTTTCTGGATTTCGCACTGTAAATTCCCATTTTCAGTTACTCAATTCTGGATTCCTTGTCAGTGGAACTTTGGATTCCTGATTCCAATTATTGTTAGTGGGATTCTGGATTTCTTGAGCTGAATTCCATATTCCAAAGCCCAGGTCCTGATTCTGGAATTCAGATTAACCTTACATACATGGAGGTCCTTATACCCATGGGGATTGAGTGGAGTACTTCCCCATATAAGAAGATGTTCCCATATGCTGCGCTTTTAGGTCTGAAACTAGGCCTAAGACCTTTAAGACCTACATTGTTGACATGACCAGTCTATTTAACTAAAAGTACCCTTTAAGAACTTTATAATCGTAGTTGCAACGGGAAGCAATTCCTGAGTAGCTGGGGCCAGTATATGGGGAGCAGTGTGCAAGGTCGTGAAATTTTAATCAATTTTTGATCAGGTGTTAAATATGGTAAGAAAAGTCACAAATTTTGGTCTCTATATTGCCTGTTGGGGTACTCACTTATATAAGTCATATTAGTATGTGTTACCCCAAAGGGCATGGTTATTGCACCATTTTTGTCTGAAAATGGGTATAGACTGTGACCAGTTTAGTCTGGAATTGGGTGTGGTTTTTGAGGGAACTAGCCAAGTGTATTAACGTATTTGCCATTTGAATACCAAATGAATAAGAAAGAAAGAGTAATAATGTGAATTCAAAATGGATTTGGAGTTCTAATCTAAGTAACAGATGATATAATTGCTTACAGGACAGGTCTGAAAATGGGTATGGATTTTATTGGCCAGGTCTGAAAACAGGTGCAGTAAATGATATTTTTTAGTCTGAACTAGGGTCAGGATTTGGAGAGCCTGGTGGCACACCTCCACCAAGAATTCCGCAAGAGTATACCCTTGGACTTTGTAAGAGTTTCAAAACGCATACTGCATTGTTGCACCACTGACGATCTTGACTGGCTTCAAAATGTGTTTTACAGCAACATTCCCAGGAGTGAAAGGGTTAATCAAGTCTGCCCATAAAACGCCAAATTGGGTCAAAAAGTTGGCAGAAGATGATTTTCAGGTGTGTTGATTAAGAAACTCACCTACTGTCTTATTATTTTTTTAATAGAGGCCTTTGACATGGGAAGTGTCCACGACAAGCAAATGGTTTTTGCAAAAGAACTTTTGGGGAGTGGCTGCGGAAGGGGTAAGTAAATTTTTTTGTTTTCATTTGATTATTGCATCTCTATGCCCTTCATCGGTCCCATAGGGGAGATAGGACATGTAATACCTTTTGGATGATCTATCCGCCTTTTTATCTTTTGTCAATGGAGAAAGCCCATTTCATAATGGGTGCCACAGACAGCCCAATTATAACGGTACTTCTCATATACCTAGGGTGTATTTAAGACTAAGGTCATATCTTTCTATTCTGACACAAAAATTTCATTTCAATGCAAATTTTTTTTGTGCCTATCGTTTGACATGGTACTGTTGTTGTTGTTGTTTGTTTTTACTCTGAATTTTATTTTTATGCAGAATGAAAGTGAATTATTTAGATGCGCAATGCAAAAGATCTAATAATTACATCTTTTGCATTGCGCCAAAATCAAGAATCGATAAACAAGGGGTCTCATCAGAGAAAAGGGCTAGACATCTACTTTTTGGAAGATCATATATTGTATGAATTCTAGTGGCTTCTAAGTTCCTTTAGGTACAGTTTCATGTTGCCACTGAAAGTTCTTGTGATACTCCAAGCGGCATAGTTTATGCAGCGAACAAAGAGACCATGTGAAGGGGCATAGCCAGCCCATAGACCTGTCAGCCCGGACCTACAAATTTTTGGTTTGATCACTCTACCGCTTGTATTAAATTATGTTTTGTTGGGGTGCGCTAAAAAGCTTAAGAGCTCAAAGTGTTGGTGAGGTTAGTACGTATCAGTCATGCGTGCAGTTTTCAGGATATGTGGAAATGAAAGTCAGCCAGGTCTACAACTAGTCGAAAAGCTCGCTACACCCCTTACCAGACGCTATGTGTCAAGAGGTCACTTTTAAGAGATTAAAAGCAATGGAAACTATAAAACCGTCAGGCCACAAAGTGGTCGCGGCTGCTTATGGGTTTCAATGATAGGGTATTGACTAGCCTGCGAGCAAGCTCTCCGGGGCGTTCTGGCGGTGGAGCGGGAAAAGGAAGGAGAGCTTGCAACTATGTCTCTGGAATTTAAATATCTGCATCAGAAAAGTCGATGCGAAATGCTGATTGGCGGAGATGACATTAGTAATGACGTCATTACCCTTGGCACCTGTTTTTCAATGTTTGTTTACATTGGCGCTGGTTTCTGCTTCGCGCTGACAGTCGACGGGGTACCACAGGGGAATTGGAGGTGGAATTCAAATTCCAGAGATGTAGTTGCAAGCTCCCCTTCCTTTTCCCGCCCC
Source organism: Porites lutea (assembly GCF_958299795.1). Classification (NCBI taxonomy): domain Eukaryota; kingdom Metazoa; phylum Cnidaria; class Anthozoa; order Scleractinia; family Poritidae; genus Porites; species Porites lutea. The sequence goes on from NC_133209.1 coordinate 5,914,779, forward strand.
GCCGCCAGATCGCCCCGGAAAGTTTGCTCGCAGGCTAGGCATTGACCGGGAAAATGGCCGTTTTTATGCTAGAGACGTTAAAGTCGTCTTAAGACGACTTTAACGTCTAGTATAAAAACGGTAAATAAGGCAGACGACTTTAACGTCTGACGACTTTAACGTCTTCTGCTAAGTGCGTCCGAACGACGCACTTAACAGACGACTTTAACGTCTCAGACGTTAAAGTCGTCTGGTATAAAGACGGGACGTCGTAAACTAGGAAGTTTGCTAGCTTGAAGTTCGTTTTTGGCGCCGCTTTAACTGGTGTCCAGTATCTTCCGAGAGTAGAGCCTAGTCCCGTTTTTACACTAGACGACTTTAACGTCTCAGACGTTAAATGCGTCTAGACGACTTTAACGTCTCTAGCATAAACATGGCCAATTTTGGTGTTTAGGGTAGGTTGTCGCTTATCAGAAGTGGTCGCATGTGGAGGTTCAACCGCATTATATTCATTACAAAGACCAAAAAATAACAAAAGCAACAACGACAACAATAAAACAACTAAAATATTACGTTCAAGTATACAACCCTACCGTTAAAAGAAAAATATTATACAATTGTCCAGAGAAATAGAGACGCTATAGATACTTTTAGAAACAGTCCATTTTTTTGAAAAAAATTTCAGTCATTATTCTTACTAAGATGATACGTCTGTGGTCATCACTCTTCTTATACATTTTAATCACTGTTGTGAGGACAATGAGTTCGTTAGATCGCTTTACACTATAACGGAGAGAGTTTGTGTATCACCTTCCGATTAAGGGCAAGTTTTTCCCTTTTAATATACGTAGATTATTTAAGTTTTACTTGAACGTGGTAGCTGCAGAATTCAGGATGTTGAAGCAATCCGTTAAACTGGTTGTTCGGCACGACTCTAACCTCTGGAGGGGCTGAAATAGTCGCAGAGATCAATGTTCGGGAAAAATAAGTTCGTGCACACGTGTTGAGAAATGTCGGTTGGTTTTATCAACATAACAATTATAGACTTGCACACAAAAATCCACTTACTGTACACAGGCAGGTATGTATGTATTTCGCTGAAGACAAAAACGCGTTAAAACTGATCGGATGTTTAGAAATATGCATGTATGAAAACAATACCAGTTATCAAAAGTAGGTTGAGTCCGGCTGAACGTAGTCCTGAATAGGACTGTTGTTGTTGACAGTGACTGACATTTCGACAACCTGTGCGGTAGTCATCTTCAGAGTCAAAGTGAGTTGTGTCACGTCAGTTGATGGTACTGTACTCTGGTTATGGATCTGATTGCTCAATCATGTCGCGATGTTATTGGTCGTCTGTCAGTTAAGCCGTGATGTTATTGGCTATGAAGACTCGTAATCAGTAATTGGTGAGTTTCGATCCGTCTGTTGTCAAGGTTAAAGAGTCCTCTATTGTTAGTCAAATTGTCAGTTCTCTAGTCGTTCTCTCGTAGTTAGTTTTGCTTGATCTCGTCGATAAGTCGTTTGTACGGCGCTGGTAACTGTTGGCTATGATTTAGTGGCGTTTGTTCGAAGTTAGTAAACCAGTTTTCTAAAGTAAGACGTTGATAGTAGTCTGTATAATACGTTATACATGTCGCAGAGTCCCAGTCACCAAAATGCGGATTTGTGACCACTTAATATTACCCACAACTAAAACTTGAGTTTTCCCAATAGTTTATTTAGGATCCGGGGTTCCCGTAATTGAAACTCGGGATTCAGGATTTTAAAGCAAAATCGTTGCGAAGATTTGGGAGGGGAAAGCGTACGCGGGAGGTGGATGCCCAAAATAACCCTCAGAATTACGGGATTGCACGAAATGTTGGGTCGGGATTACGGGATTAAATAACCCTATTGTGGACCTTCAAACTTGGTGAGACTTAGAGAAGAAGCTGCTGTTATTTCAGCCTGCAAATAGAGCCGTTTCTCCTGGCTGGTCGCCGTAAGAGACGCTTCGCCAGGAAGAACGACTACGACTCAGCGACAGATATTCCATACTGATGACGTATAATGTGTCCAAAACCTGGTCAGGGGCTCTAATAGGTCGACGTTATAGTTATATTGTTTTACCTATTGTTTACGGATGAAAGACAAAATACGAAAGGTCACAAAGTTCAAATGTAGACGGGGTCGTACCCCCTCCCCCACCCCCCCCCCCCCCCCCAGAGGGAGTACTTCCTTATAAGAGGCTAATGGGGATGTGCCGAAGTATGGGGTCGCATTTTCACGACTTGATTGACTGAAATGGGGTCGCACGTTTTCGGATTTTTTGAGGTTAAACAGTTCTCCATATTTACGGTTAGCAAACGTACCAGAGTGTTTGTACTGCAGTTGAAAAGTAAATTGTTCTTCATTCAATCTAGCGGCATATACCCAGCAAAAAATTAACATAGTAACTCCCCCCCCCGCACCCCCCGCACTCCCCGTCCCCCGGGTCGTAAACGTGATGTATGTAATACAAAACAGTCAATATTCCTGGAATATACACGCTCGTTCCCGGTAGAACACAAAACGTTACCATAACCGACAAGGAGAAACATATAAATCAAAAATTATACATTTGGAACATAATGACTACCCGATTCATTATGTAAACACTGATTGACGTCATCAGTATGGAGTTTCTGTTGCTGAGGTGCAGACCTTCCTCCTGGCAAAACGTCCCAAGTGGCAAGGAGCAAGGAGAAACGGCTGTATTAGCAGGTCACCGATATTTGAAAGCCTTTCCCATTTGGTGAGTCATCCGAAATCGGTTATGAATTCCATTATTTGTTGAAATGCAATCTGCCGACATTTTCTCATCCAATAAGTATCTTCTTGAAGAGCGTTTATTTTAGAGACACTCATTTGATGAATGAATGTCTTGCAAGGCGTCAGTTTTATATCTTTTGACTGGTGCAGTGAAAACATTAATTTTTTTGAAGGTAATATCTGGATTGTTATTAATCTGAAATGTGGCATTCCTTAATACGAGTAGCGAAACTGTACATGATCAATGTAATTTTTTGCGTTGCTGTTGCTTTTGTTTCTTTTTCCTTTTCCTTTCCTTTAGTTTTATTTGTTTTATCTGTTGTTTATAAGAAATATTTGTTTTGATAGTGAAATGTTGATGTCGGAGATAACATCAACTGCATCAATAAAGTGGGTTTCAATGTTATGTTTATTGCCAGAATCTTTCTACCCTAAAGTATCAGTAAAACAGTTGCTCGATCTTTCCTTATGCAAACACTGCGAAAACACAGTCGTTCGATCTTGCTTTATGCAAACACTTAAACAGGGTTCGCACAGTCTTGAAAAGGCCTTGAATTCCATTTTTTCTTGAGAAGTCCTTAAATGTCTGTGCAAGTCCTTGAAAAGTCGTTGAATTTTCTTCAACTTGAAATTTAGTGGCCTGGAAAGTGTTTTCTGATGCTTTTTGGTTGTCAAGACAGAATATATATCTTTATCAAAAACTACAGAGCAGTGACCTAATTATTCTATACATTTTATTCATTTTACAATATACAGTCGACTGTTGTCTAGAAGTGGCAGTTGCGCATTTTGACTTGGGCGACACCGCAATACACTTTACGTTTTATCTGTCATTAGTCCTTCGAAAGGCACCATGTAAGGAACCAGATGCTTCTCAAACTAAAGGCCACGCTCGATCCTTTCTACACAGATGTTAAACGCTAGCATACATTCAGAAAATTTATGATCTTTGGGAAGCGTGGTGCATTGCTGGAAACTCTTAACAGCGCACTGAACCTACGAAAAGAACGTCAGATATTTAGTCTATTAAAAATCTGCATTTCAGTAACTGAAAAGTAATAGAATGTTTCTCAAAGAATCCCCAAAATTTCACGAAAAAAAAAAAAACAAAAACAAAAAAAAAAAAAAACAAAATGAAAGGAAAATCTCTATTGTGATAGAAGCTCGGAAAGCGGGAAAACTTCGTGCTAAAGGTTAACAATATCTGAACCATTGAGTAAACTGGGTCGTAATGAATGAATTCGTGGATAGATACAACTTCGGCCCTGTCCACAAGTATCCGTTTTGGTTTGAAAAGGGAGATTTTCCCCTCCAGTTTGATGTTGCGTCCACACGTACCCGTTTTTGTTTGAAAAGGGAGATTTGTCCTTCCGCTTTGGTCATTCGTCCACACGCATCCCTTTTTGTTTCAAAAGGAGATTTTTCCCTCAGGATTGATCTTTCGTCCACACGTATCCGTTTTTGTTTTAAGAGGAAGATTTTTCCCTTCGGTTTGGTCTTTCATCCATACGTATCCGTTTTTGTTTGAAAAGGTATTTTTATTTTTTTTTAAAGGAAGGAAAAGCGTAAACACTCTTACCAGTTCAACTTTGTTATTGTGTTCTTTTGGTAGCCACTGTTTAAACTGCTTGATACATCTCCGGTCCATTATGCCTTTATTTTCTGCAATCACGCACTCCAGGATTGCCCTAATAGCGTTCTAAAAGAATTTAAGAGATTATAGTCTTAATGCATATCGATTCTGTAGTATTTAAATGACGAGAAAGAGAAGAGAGATCCCAAAGTTAAGGATACGCTGCTAGATTATCTAACCATCACATAGGCCCGATTTTATGGAGAAAAGTTGGCCCGGGTACAAGGTCACCAGCAGCCTACCCAAGCTACCCTGGGCAAGCCAACTTTCATACATTTCCTTACAAAACGTGGTGATCCGTTTACATGAGAAACAAACAGCTGGCTCAGCTGGAAGTTAGCCTGCGTGCACACGATAACTAAACTCTGATTAGTACCGTCTGCGAAGCAGCGCAGAGATCCTTGTTCTGAACCCCCAACGGACTCAACGAATTACCGGAAGTGCGTTTCGAATTTCCCTTCAACCTGATTGGCGATCACGACAAACAAAACAAAGGCCTTTTTTAACTGGCCAATCGTGGCGCGTACTCAAATCTGGGTACACAGCTGGAAGTCCAGAACAAGGATTTCGGCGCTGTTTCGCAGACGGAGTCAACCAGAGTTTAATTTCGTCTGCGCGCAGGCTACTGGAAGTAGGCGGGTAACCCTTTGTCGATGGTAGAGCCACGCCACCTCCTATCCAGGCCAACTTTTTTTCATGTAAGCCCTTTGGCTTACCCAGCCGGATCGACTTGGTCAAGGCAAGGCAATAAGGGCATGGGCGAACGTTGTTTTAGACAAGCACAGCACGTGCGAGCGCTGTTGGCTTACGTAAAAGGGTCAAAGCTGACTCGGCTTGGAGGGTGACCTTTTTTCCTGGGCACTTTTTCTTAATACGGAGCTAAAGCAAAGGCGTTTTTGAGAGACGTAGGTCAACCGGAAGCGAAGAATATGCCTTGAAGTTATGAAATTTGTATTGCAATTTTCTTTACACTTGTAGAGACGATTTAACTGAAAATTTGGGAAAACCACTGCTCATGAAATTAAAAAGTCCACTTCCGGTTAACGTCCGTCGCTCAAAAACGCCTTCATTCAAGTTCCTTTTAATATTTAAATATTAAAAATATTAAAATATTAAAATATTAAAATATGTAAGGGGCCCAAGGGGTCTGTTTATTCAATTGTTTGTATCATCGTGCCAGACGTGCATGAGACGAGGAGAGGAAACGCGCATAAGAAACGCTATAGTGAGGAGAAGAAAACTGTACTTGTTCCATCGAAGTCTGCTTTAAAATCAAAGGTCCGAAAAGGGGAAATACGTTGAAAGGGAATAATATACCCGAAAATGTTCCGTGTTTTTTATTAGACCGTTAATTTCAATCATAAATTAATAAAGCCTGAAATTAAGGTGGTGTCTTTAATTGTCTGAGATTTTTGAATGCTTGGCTGTTGGATTGTTTTCGTTTATAACGAAAAATTATAAAGCGAATCTGAAGAGATTTAAACAAGAGTTGCTTTTCTTTCAAGTTACCGACCTGTTTCATATGAAACAGAGCCTGAAAAGCCTCTTTTAAGCAAACTGGAATGATTTAGGTTTCCTTGATTGTTTTCGTTTATAAAGAAAAAATATAGAGCGAGACTGGAAATTTAAACTAGAGAGTTGCTTTTCTTTCAGGTTACCAACCTGTTTCCTGCTGAAATCGTTAGATTTGTTGCATTAATATCAAGGCTGAAGAGCCTCTTTCAAGCAAACTGGTATGATTTAGGTTTCCTTCTTTAAAAGTGATTGAATTCAGAAAAAGCAAATAGTCCACAACCATACACTGACCATAACAAAGTGCTATGAGACTTTACGTAGCTCTTTTGTAACAGACTACTGTGCGGCTTTAACCCATTGAAATAATCACTACTTTGTCGAAGAGGAAAAACGTTACTGGGACTGAATTCACTTACATAAAATGGAGGCTTCCCTTCTCTTGATCCTCCAGCCAACGGCAATGATGAAAGTAACGTTAAAAAAATCCCGATTTTGCCCGAATCGAAACCTAACGGGAACAATATATCACTGATCTGTTATTCAGAGACGTTTTTGTGTCGTATAAAACTGGGCCAAGCACTATGGAAACGAATTTTTCAAGGTTCTCTTACTCTCCTCGCATGTTTTGAATTCGCGACATCCTGTCAGAAAATCAAAGTTTGGTACATGCACAGTAACGGGATACGGTTCCTTTAAGCTAAGGCGTTTTTGAGCGACGTACGTCAAAGGGAAGTGGACCTTTTACATTCCTGAGCAGCGGTTTTATCCACATTTTCAGTTAAATCGTCTCTTCAAGTGTAAAGAAACTAAACAAGACAAATTTTATAGCGTCAAGGCATATTAACAGGGACGAGTCCTAACTTCCGGTTGATGTGCATCTCTTAAAAACGCCTTTGCTTAAGCTCCCAAATAACACATCTACTTATCCTGCTAACTATACACGGTGATTTATCATTAAAGAATATATATCCCAATCAAAGGTGGGATATATTTTGGTCCCCTTCCCCGCCCCCCACTTACCCCCTAAACTATACAGTGAAACCTCTATTAAGCGGACACTAAACCGGGTCCCGAAATTAACGTCTTATATTTCCCCATATAACGAACCCTATTCAGCGGACACCTTTATTAAGCGGCTAATTTCTATTGTTAAAAACCTCTATTAAGCGGACAACGGACTGAATTGACAATGGTAGTATTAGATTTCATCCTTGAAATACGTAATGAAGTCTGTTAATTTTTAACAGGCAACTTTATCACAGTACAGAGAAACCGCTGAATGTTGATCGTTGACAAACACTGCGCAATTTTTACAACCTCTATTAAGCGGACACTTGGAAGGTCTCGAAGTTTTAATAGAGGTTTCACTATAGCTGGGTTGTTTGTTGTTCCCCACAGACAGCTTAAACAACTGGCACAACATTGTTAGAGCAGGGGTGGGAGAGGGAAAGCTTGTTTTTCCCCGTGAACGTCTAATAGTGGCTTGCAAAACGTGAGAAATGTCGTTAAGGACAAGTGTCTCATACAGCTAAGTTTGTCTCTGATTTTAGTTTGGTTTTAAAATGTGTTTTTTGACGCGTATTTACCACTATGTGACAAAAATATGACATGCATTTAGACTGGTGATAACGATCTGAAATAATTCTGATAAAAATTACTTACTTCCACGCTATAAAGCTTATTAGAAGAAACGTTGTATTCCTTCCATTCCAATTCATTCAGTTCTTCTTCAAGGTTCTCGTTTTCTCGAACCGTTGGCATTGGCGCTTTAGTCTGGCTTAAAACATTTTCCTCCAGGGTCCGTTGTAAAGGGTTTAAGTCTCCAATCTGCCCCGCGTTTTTAATTTTTACTGAACGTAAGAATATGAACGCGAAGCAAATAAGTAAGGCAAATGCAATTTTCCTTTTATGCTTGTTAATACCACGATAAACTCCATGTATCCAAGTAGATTGACTGCTGTGTATAGAAATCATAGATATTATATTCCCTCTCGTATGAATATTATAATCTTCTCTCGTAAACTGATTTTAACAGTTCGCAGTGAATAAGAAACAATTTTGTTTATCCAGCAGTGTTCGAGGACGTGTATTTAATATTCTGTGAATTTTTATACAAATTAACTAACAAGTAAAGACCTTCGCTTTTGTTTTGTTCTGTTCTATTAAACATCTGTAATTGACAAACTAACTTGGGATACTTTCGAACTGAAAAATCTTTCATTTCTTCGTAATCCTATTTCGTTCAAATATTAGAATTCGAAATAAAGATAGAAGTGCCTGAACGCAGTGATCAGCATAAATTTTCTCTCAACATTATATCCAGCCGTCAGTGCATAATTAAAAGAAAAAGTTACAATGATCACCAAAGGAGAAATGATTTGATCTTATTAAGACGGAATCCACCAGGAAATTGAGTAATTTTAGTATTCAGTGGACAAAAACCTTGTACCAGAATAATTTAAAGCATATTGCATTATTTTTTACATTTTTCAAGGGCTAAAGATGTAATTAATCATCTTTAATAACACCAAACAAAATTTCTGATCGGAGCCCGAGAAAATGAACGCCAAATTTCACAAAATTACACCTTACACATTAACTTTTAAGAATTTTACCTTTGTTTTTATAATTCTTGTGAAATTTGACATTCATTTTCTCGGAATCCCACGAGCAATTTTCTTTGGTGTTATTACAGATGACTAATTACATCTTGATCCCTTGAAAAATGTAAAAAAAAGCAGGCAATGTTCTTTAAATTATTGTGGTACAAGGTTTTTGTCCACTGAAAGTTAAATTACTCAATTTCTTGGTGGATTCCGTCTTAAATTCTCTCAACTAATTATTCAACAAAACGCATGGAGATCGGTCTGGAGAATTTGGATGCGGATACTTTGGGGTTAAAGGATTGTAAAGTATGTTTGGGTCGAAAATTGAATTGATATCAATTCTTTTATCCTCAAACTTTATCTCCTCTTCTCCCCGTGCCAGTTACACAGGTTTCAATGAAAACATAGTAGTAGAATTGCACGGTATTACTATTATGCAGTTACTACCGACGAAATATTTTTGTAAGACGAATTAAAGATTTCAATTGCATAGTCGATGAAGCTACTGCGCTGAGGGTTAAACGATCTTTCGGATTCTGAAGAATGGAGATTGTAACTTCCTTTCCTTAGTCAACTCATTTCTAAAGTTTCTTGTTTGATTAAAACGAATGAGGTAGATTCAACTGAATTTACAATCAAAATTAACAGAAACAAGTATTAGTACTCGCGTAACCAACATAAACTTGTCCCAAACTACAGCACAGTGGAACCTGTATTAAATTAAGAGACCCGATGTCAATCGCTGAGATACGAACGTCAGTTATGTTACTCTTTTCGTCCCATACTTTCTGTGAAACGAACATGTATTTAACTCTGGAACACTGCTGCTACGCGGGTATTTGCGAGGGTTTGCTTGACGTACGCTTTCTTTTGCACAACCGCATGCGAAGGAACTCGATAAGTGAGTGTTAAGCGTGCTAATTTTTATTTTCACTTCTTGTTAAATTCAAGGTCAATGGCTTGTAGTAACGGTTTGTCATAGTGCAAACTAAAAACCTCACCCGGAAAAATTTATGTTTAGCGTTTTAAAATTGAAAAATGAAGACATTTTTCTGTCGCGCGTCTGTTGATGACTTATCAGTCTTTCGATGTTAATAATTTCAGCCTTACTATGTTTTATGATATGATCAAATCTCTAATACGCCCCGTGATCGATGTGTTGTACACAGAATTTAGAATTTTCCAGAAGTCAGTCCATTTCGCACCCTCTTACACAGGAGCGAGGAACACTGGCCAGAAGTTAGTTACCAGTACCTCCCTTAAAGCTCGTTGCCTAAGAGATAATCGAAGTCAAAGTTTAATCTGCCCTATTCCACTTAGATCATCACTATGAAAAAGTTGCAAAATATATATGAAGAAATTTCTGTAAGGAACATCCCAACGCTTGAGGAATCTACAGAGAAGCCCATATTTTGGTCAAAATTTTGAGCCGTAGTGCTCTAAAATTGTAGACTTAATATTGTAAAATGTTAATCTACAATTCCAGTTTTCCTCTTTGATCAGCTGTAAAATATTTGCTCCGAACATTACTTGGGAAGATACATTAAGTTCCCTTTTAATCAAGCCATTCATGAACAGAAGAAGTGTTCATTTTGTGTGGTTGCTTTCTTTGGCTTGCCTATTAAATAGAACGGATGCATGACACTTTGAAATTATTATAATTACCTGAACATCATCGAACGCTCGTTTCCGATGATCGATATTTTTGCTATGCCGTGAGTCGCCTTAATTGAAATAAAAAAGGTAAAAAATATTTTGATTTGGAGTAAACTCAAAGACTGTTATCAGCACTTGGATATTGCTTCCTTTTTGAAAGGATCACTTTTTAACGTTACGCGCACGTTTTGAAGAACTTCGAAGAAAATGAATGTAAACAGCCGACTTGCTTTTTTTGATTGATGAAAAAAAGGTAAAGGGAAATGAATGGGGTCTGAACAGCGCAAATTACTGAAAACGGATGATTTATGAAACATTTTGTAACTAACATATAGATTAAGTGATAAATGCGGAATTTTCGTGCTTGTCGGGAATATACGAATGATAACTCTAGTCCTTGTGCAAACTTATTTCGGAGACATATTCATCCCCGATGAGAATCCAACAGGTGCATTTGTGTTCATTGATTGTATTCTAATAATTCAGCTGCAGCAAAAATTACCATCAGATTATTCCGATGTAATTAGTGTAATCAGCTGAGTATTGAAGGTCAAGCCCTCGTGCTCAGTGAAACGCTGTAGACATTCGCAGAAACACAAAACGTGTCTGATCAGTGCGAATGCCATGGGGAAGATAAAAGTTTTCCTCTGCTTCGCAGTTTTCTTTTTTGGAATTTGTCAGTTCGTGTCATCCCAGGACTGGCTTGATGTATCCAAAACAGAACTCCTGAAGTTAAGAAATCAATTCCTATCTTTTGACAACAAGAAATCGGATATACTTTTTCTGATCGACACGTCGGGCAGTTTACGCGGCAGCGACTTTAACGAGGAAAAAAAATTCGTGACAAATTTACTGAACGAAATAAGTGTAGGAATGGAAGCCACCCGTGTTGAGGTGATTCCGTTTGGAGAAAAAGCTACCATATTCATAGATTATGTTTCCGTCCCTGACCTGGCAAACACGAAGTGCACATTCAACGAGAAATTTAATCCGATGCCTCACAGCATTAATGGGTGGATGACTAATATGAGGGACGCCTTTCAACTGGCCTACGATGTCTGCATTGGGAGGTTAAGCGGTCAGAAAAGAGGCCCCCTAAACAAGTTGAAAACCGTCGTTATTCTTCTCACAGATGGGTATTGGAATTGGCCTTATAATGATCCGGACCCAACCAACATTGCCAAGCAGCTTATAGCAGGAAACGTGGAGATCTTTGCTATTGGCGTTGGAAGGGTTAATTTTCCCGCACTTCAAGGACTTGTAAAGGACAAAAATAAGCATGCTTTCTATCTGAATAACTTCGATCAGTTTGCGGAGCTTGCCACGTACCTGAGAGGGGGTAAGGAAACTTAAATAAAATTTCTTAACTTTTTTTATTTTCTAAGGTCTGGTTGTCAGTCGAAATAAGGGCTTTAGAAGCAATTTGAGATATTCGTTTCTTCCTTTGATGATGAGATGATGTTCCCTTTACCCACATTAGAATGTTATGTTAAAGGAGCTGAGCCACGAATTTTATCAAAATTCTAACCGTAGGAACTGTCACCAAATTGAGTGAAACATAAAAAAATAATAGCGAAAAACATTAAAAGAAGAAATTAATAACACAGCAAATACAAAAGTAGGCACGGGTGGACAAAAATGAAGAAGATTAAAACGGATTGAAGTTGTGGGTTTTTGAAAACTTGTTAGCCTAACAGTTTTTCAAAGTTCATTTTCATTGTTTGTAATGTTTGGTACAATGCTTGGGAATTACATTTGTTGGACAAGAAGCCGTGATTTCATCGTTTACAAGAAAAATTCTTCTTCCGGTAAACGTTAAGTTTCATGGCGCATAAGGAAGCGTAATTGGAATTTATTAAAAACAACAACAAAAAAATGAAGATTTAGCCGTGACACAGCCCCTTGAAACGTTCAGGACGAGTTAAGATTTTCAGCAGACATTCTCCACGCTTGCATTTATTTTACTGAACTGTGACTATCCGGACATACCGAAAGGAAAAAAAAAAACAACAACAACAACAACAAGGAAATGTCCACCCCATGCACCTTGTATGGTTACATTACGTTGATCAATCTTGATAAAGAAAAAGGTTCATGTGCCTAACCACACATGTATCCAAATTACCAGAAAAAAATCATATCTTGAAGGAAATTATCTCAGGTACTTGAATTCTTAAGAGAGAAGTGTTTTACTTGTTAAATTCAAAGTCGTTTTATTTTATAACTGATCAGAACTAAATTTATAATAAAGTCTACGAATCCTCAGCTTCTACGTTCGCAGGATTTTGATCAACTTTCGTGGTTTGGAAGGAGCTGTCGTAAAAATGATCAGCAATGTTTAGTTGATTGGCTCAGTGACGCGGTAATCAGAATGATATGCAGGTCGAGCGCGTTTCTCTAATCAAAAGTTATCAGGTTGGCGGCAAATCTTAAAAAGCTTCCAGGGTGAAATTTCTCAGGATTCTAGTCCCCCGCGAAAATTCCTTCAATCTCGCAACTTACACAAAATCAACGAGACCGTTAAGTGCAAACTAGAAACGGCAATCACACATCCATACTTTTATCGCAACACAACCCGCCAATATATTTTCACATCTCTTATCACTGCTCATTCTTATTACGAAAGTAGAAGCTGAGGACTTGCAGACTTTATTAAGACTCGAAAAATGGATAGACTTGTCGTACATGTAATTGTATGCGAGTGACTGTACCTTGTGCTTATCGCTTTAGCTGGTGAATGGAGACGAGCACTCGGTACTTTAGCCATGGCGTTGCTGAGTATACTCGAGTGTGGCCTAAAAATGTCTACTTTTTACTTAGCATCTAGATCATAAATTTCTATCTCTGTGCTCAAGAAGCCTATTGTTTTCAATTCCTTCAAAAAATTGTGAGCTTATGCTTTCAAAGCGAGTCAGATAAGCCTGCGACCTTTATAGAGAAAACCACATTATTTTGTAGCCTTTGATTATAATTTAGTTTATGTATAAGTAAATACCAGCATAAACAGTTTAGCATAGCTTTGAAGTCAAGAGTTCCTTTACTTCAAAACTTCCAATATTGTTTTATTGGAGAAAATATGCGTAGAGATGTTAATTATTCTTTCATTGTTCTTCTTATTATTCTTGTCTTTAGATCCGTATGAATATAAATGGCAAACGAAAACAGTGAGTGCTAGCAAATGTAACAACAATTGCGACGCAATAGCAGCTTGCGCATGCGGTTTAGTGTACGGAGACTACAAATGCGCTTGCCCCACTGGAATGGCGGGCTCAGGATTCGTGGGACAATGCACTCGTAAGTGTATAGATTAGAAATGGCGTAAGATATGGTTACACAGGCTCGATCATCAGTCAACTGACTTTTGTGTGCTTATTTTGTTCGTGTCTTTGTTTTTCTGAATCTCGTTCATATACCAACCCAAAATTCAAGGTGATTGATGGCCACCCATACGAAATAGTGACTTCTTACCCCTATGCAAAGACGTATATTGAGCGATTCAATCACTCTTGTCCAGAACACATTCTTAAATGTTATTGAAATGACTGACGTCAAAATGTTTAAAACTCCAGCGGGAATAAAAGCCAAAGGCGAGTGGTGTCATTCAAAAGCCCTAAGTCTCCTTCGATAAAAGAATCAAAAGTTTTTAGTGTCCCCTGCAATGTTCTTTGTGTCTCCTTATTCCACTACGTACCGTTACAAGCAGTATCACAAAATGAACAGCTTGGTTATAGTATGTAATCTCTTGTTTGATTTCAATTCTTAAATGATAGCAGCGATTTTTTTTTTTGTTTCTTCTACTTACGTCTCGTTTTTACGTGCTTGGTTGTCTTTGTTTTTTTGTTTAACATTATGCCCACCATCAACGCACAGTAAAAAGTTCTTATTCCATCTGACTAATTTCTTGCTTTTGTTTTTCTTTTTTTCTTTGATTCTTTGTTTGTTTAACAGAATGCCCACCATCAACGTACAAGAATTTCACTGGCTTTGCTAAAAACTGTTATCCTTGTCCAGCTAACTCTGGGCACACAAAAACAGGAAGCACATCTATACTGGATTGCAAATGTTTTGAAGGTTACGCCGGAAATCCACATAATGGACAAGACTGCTCAAGTAAGAGAACTGGTCATCTGTAAACTATGATAATAATAGTATAATAATAGTAATAATAATAATAATAATAATAATAATAATAATAATAATAATAATAATAATAATAAATAATCCTTTGCTTTTGGGAAACACAAAGGCTAAGCTAGATAGCAAAACTAACAAGTTATAATAATTTTTAGATTTTTGGGGGGATGCCGAAAGCTATTAGGAAATTAAAGCTAATCAACCAGCAAAACCTTCATTGATTTGACTCTCAGAAACAGTTCAGTTGTAACAGATGACTTGTTTCTCGTGTATTTGGGCATTTTAGTACGAATTTGAATTTAGCTGATTCAACTAAGGTACCGTATCTAACGATCACACCCGGAACACAATGCTAGAAAGGACAAATATGATACCCTGTTTAAGGGTCGACACCATAGTTAACATATCGGGCGGCACATATCTATCTAGCCCATAGGGGAGTACAGCTCCCCTCCCCACCCACCCACCCGCAATTTCCCCCGATCGCATGGCATATAAGATTTATTAAATAGCGTGTTTCCTCCAAGAAATTTAGCACTTTTTAACGTAGATTTGATAACGATAATTAATAACAGTCAGATTTTTTGAGTAACAATGGTTTATCAAGACCTCTTTTACATTCTAAGCTTGTCTATTAAAGCCCAGAAAAGTATAAACAAGCAGATTTTTCCACCTTGGGTTTTCCTTTGGTGACTTCGTGTAAGATGTCGAACAGGCCTATGCTTGTAACTTGCCCGGCAACTTGCTAACCCTTTTACTCCCCCTGTGAACGACGGAGTGTTACAAGGTGGTTTTGATTTCAGTGGATAAAGTTCTGTGGTTTTACCGTTCAAAGAAATCCTCCTCAGCAGTACTTTCACATGGTACAATATATTAAGTATGTAGTTCTAATTTTTGAGCCTGTGTATCAAATCCTATGGTATTACCATTCAAATGAGACCTCTTCAGCAGTACTTTCACATGACACTATTTATTAAGTATATAGTTGTACCTTTTGAGCCCGTGGATTTAATCCTATAGTGTTACCATTCAAACGGAACCTCTTCAGCAGTACTTTTACATGAAAAGTTTTTTTTAGTATGTAGTTCTAACTTTTGAGCCCGTGGATGGAACCTGTGGTGTTCAGTATCATTTCAATGAAACCTCTTTGGGATTACCTTTACTTTTTAAAATTTGGGAGTGAAAGGGTGAAATATTATACATCAATTAAAGGAGCTGTGGCGCAAAATTGGGATCATTATATGTTTTGGAAACTGCCCACCTACCCCTCCCCTAAGCCAAACTTAACACTTTCTTCTCACTTTGGGAAAAATGTTGGTTTAGGGGAGGGGTAGGTGGGCAGTTTCCCAGAAACGTATAATGATCCCGAAAGGTATCAAAATTCAATTGTTGTTTGCGTCGTTAAAAAAATGCTTGGGAGACATATTTGTTTGACACGTTCTCGGCTGCTATTTGTCATTCTCAAGTAATTTGTCAATTTTCGTAGCGAATAAAGACGTGTGATTGGTAGTTATTAAAAAGTGAACTAGACTAGACAACTGCGACACAGCCCCTTTGCACAGAACATACAGTTTATTACCTTCACTATTCATGGTGATCTTTTTTGTAAACAGTCCGCTATTGCGAGGAGCTGGCTACACCTACACATGGAAAGAAAAAAGGTGGTAGCTGCGGCCGAGCGTACCAAGCGATCTGCGAGTTTGAGTGTAATGAGGGATATGAACTGAAAGGGTCCGCCAGTCGGCAGTGTACTGTAAAAGACCCAAACGGAGTAAATTTAATGGAATGGAGTGGGACGCCTACCAAATGTGAAGGTTAGTTAATAATTAATGATAATTATAACAATTTACTAATTTGCTATTGCGCCTTTTAACCTAAAAATGATCAAAAGCGCTTTTCATTGTTTACCGTTATACTAGTTTATTATTTATAATATATACAACCGATAAAAAAGAAAAATGCTCATAAATAAAATAATGTCTTTCACGGATATGCGTTTGAAGGCTGCTCCTCGATGTAGGGGCGGCAGCGTAAACGATCTAGCGCCTAAAGTTGTCCGCATGCGCTCCTTAGGACGTTCTAAAACAATACTGTAATTTGATCTTAATGAATATGCGGAACAGGACCTAACTGCCCACCTACCCATCCCCTAAGCCAACATTGACACTTATTTCTCACTTAGGGCAAAATGTTGGCTTACTGGAGGGGTAGATGGGTAGTTTCTCAGATGCGTATAATAATTCATGCTAACTAAATCGCTAATGTAGCTAGTTGACCTTAAAAGCAATGATTGAAATTTTAGTTTATAGTGGCACAACCCGCGAGCAAAGCCCTATTGAAAAGGAAGCTCTGCATGAAACGGGTAACGCCTTGAAGTGGTCAATACCCAAGCGTTTGGACCAATCAATCTTGTTCTGTATTGTCAAACTGAATTTCCCAGTGCCAGCATCCGGTAATCGATAAACCGCTGGTCGTAACTGAGTTGCAGTAGTAAGCGCACGGGTAGTAGACCTAGGCTTGAAACTGTATCTCGGTACAAGCAGCACATGCGCAACAAAGATCTTACTCAATAGTTCATTACCACATGAAGGATTTGTAATAAGGAAACAAGACGCTGTGGGAGCGTACATTTGGGCATCGAAGCACTACGCGCGTGTGTGATGTTTTTTTTTTTACGTGTATTAGGGATGTGTGAGTAGTTCAGTAGCCTTGAATATTTTAGGGGTTGGTTGAGATGTTATATTAGACGTCGCTGATTGGTAAGATAATGGATGTAGTTTCTTAATCATTGAAACTGGTTTCTCATAGAATGTAATATGAAGTAACAAAAAACGATTTTGTTTTTGGAAGGTGAAAGATTTTAAGCGTTCCAGTGAGGTATTTATGGGAGTGCTTATTTGGTTATGAAGGGAAAGTGTAGTTATAGTCTGTTTTAATGAAGTGGTGGTTGTGAAAGATCTTATCAATAGTAGAAAATATGCTTGTACTTATTTTAAACATTTGCTAGGCTTTCTGTTTAGGATTTTTTTTCGGTCGATTTTTTATGTTTGTATGCAAAGAACGTGGATGGGGAAAGTTCATTTAATATAGAGAAGGGGGGTATGAAGATATTGAGAGGGTGGGGCTGAATTTTTTTGTGTGTTCGGGGGCTTTGAAAATTTGGTTAGGTCAAGTTGGAGGGCGTAAAATCTTGCTACAGAACTTAGGGCCCTATTATATCAACCGGGGATGGCTTGCTTTGCAGAGATCTTGGCATCTTAGTTAAAGTCAACAAAAATCAACTTTGTGATTATATAACAACCGGGCTAGTCCGCCGGTTAGCTAGGATCCCAGTATTGTGACGCCGGGATCCCGTGTGGGAATTTTCCAAGTAATCACTCTTGCTGAGCGGCCTGACGAATGAACTAAGCAAGAAACAGGACAGCAGGTAACACACTACTCATGCGCATTGCTTCCAATCTCCATACAAAAATGGCGGCTCACGGCTGGCCCTTTTCATGTAATAATGGGATAAAAGTCACCTCGGCAGAGCTAGCCAGCCAAACAAACCGAACCAGCCCGGCGCATGTGATCAGGCCCTTACTGTGAGTTGTACTGTTACACGGTTTGCACGTAAAATCTTTGGAATTTGCCGCTTTCGTCGTCTGTGTATGAGAGAATATGACTTAATCTAATTAACCCAGGCGTCTAAAAATAACTGTCATGAACGCGGTTTACACGTGAAAGTGTTGGACTCTGCCCCTTTAAGGGTTCGAACGTGGAAGAATGCAACTTGTTTATGAGATCATTTTGCTCAATAAAATTTTAAGAAATCACCACCTTTCCGAAAATCTGCATTGCTTCATTCAATATTACCCTTATTTATCTCATGCATGGTCACGGAATTTTGCGTGACATCTTCTTTGGCTCTCGAAAACTGAGGGAAAAATTTTGTCAAACTCTCGGCAATAAGCCATTGCTAGCAATGAAAAGTCTGTTCAATGAAAAAAAGGCAATGATAGGTACCTATGGTCCGTGTTAGAAAGACTCACGCCGTGTGCTGCGAGGACAATTATTTTCTAAAGGAAAAATTTAAATTATGTAATAGTTTGTATCACTCGGTGTACCTTGTTTTTTCAATACGTTTGTTTTCTATTGCCGATATGTTTGCCGTGCATTAGCTGTGGGACGTATTGTAACGAGGATAAATGCTGTGTCGTGACACATCGCACCGCAGACTTTCGCGTCGATTGGCTTGTTTACTTAGCTTGTTTACGTTCGCACGTATTGCGTGCCTATTGCAACTTTGAATCAAAACAAGCAATCTCGATTACTCTATTTGGGCGCCGCCAAAAAAAAACGCTGTCCAACCATTGTGATTGGCCTCAGATGTATAGGCGACATCTTTAAAGTCCTGAGACCCGAGCAACGAGGCCTGGTAGGTCTGCAGAGAATATTATTTTAGGTTTTCATAAATATAGAGTAATGCCTGAGCTTCTAGACCTTCTAAAAAAGAATGACTGAGCGCGTAGTGCTTGGTCATCATTTTTAAGAAGGCCTCGTATGCCAAAATTGTAAATACAGGTAAAATCAAGGATTCCAACAACGACGGAACAGTAACGCTTGTTGTAGGTTCGCTTTTTATTTGCTCTCTCTAGTTTTACCTTTTTGCCTTTTATGTTTTTATCTGAAAAGCTTTATGTACAATAGGCTATTTCTGAGTTGCTCCAAGCGTCTGTTAAAGAGCTAGGCTAAATGTGAAGCCATTGATATGAAAATGATTTCTATTCTCATGCAAATAAAACTCATTTGCACCTAGGTTCGTTTTAAAAATGAGAGTTTTTAGTACTCGAAAATGGCCCATTCAAGTTTCAATTGTTGATTTCTCACTCTACCAGAGAAATTACCATATTAACTCTGCAAGGTTTGTGTATTCATTTATTGTCTTTTGTTGTTTTTAGAGATAACTTGCCCCATACAATCAGTTACTTATGCGGATCCTACCACTGGTACATGCGTGGGAGCGGATGGTAAACAATCGGCTAACTATGCTTATAGAACAACGTGTACCTTTAAATGTCAGCAAGGTTACGATCGAATTGGTAGCGAGACAAACACATGTCAGCTGGACAAAACGTGGTCACCTTCTGCTCCGACCTGTAAAGGTATGCAGTTTATCACGGAGGGGGGCCATTACCTATCAGGGGCACCCAACGACGATTTCCCCCTAAATACGTTGAAAACACTTTTTAGGCCGTCCAGAGTATTTTTGAGGTCTCTAGAGATACATTCTAAGCGGCGCTATAGAATTTGTATCCATTTGGTCATCCTAGGGAATTTAGATGCAATTTATCGCTTTCCGAATGTGAGAATTTTTCTGATTCCTATCTCAATCACTTTTTTTAATGAGAACACTTTAGGTTTTTTTTTTTCTACTAAAAACAGCATTACTCGGGGAGTGAAATGTGAAAAATTAAGCTTCAGAAAATCGTAGGGAATTTATTAGATAAGATTCGAAAATTGTACATGAGTGGAACGGTCATCTAGAAATTTGTAGCGGTCCTCAAGCAATAGAAAATTCTAGGCAATATTTGCTTCTCCGAACAGATATTTTACAGATTTCTATCTGGCACGTTTGATGAAGAAGCCAATTCAAATTAGCTTTAACTGTTGGATTTGAGGGATAGTTAAGTCTTCAGTGCAGACGTTCGTAGGGCTTCGTCACGCCCTCCTGCCTCACAGACGGGTCGTGGCGCGGGAACGCGTGATGAAGCTGTCTTCGTCTGTGTTGGAGGCTAAGGATGGTTTTGCACCATCGTGAATATCACCACCAGTAATACTTTAGCTTTATATCTAAAACCGTTGTGGCCTGGTAAGGAGCGAAGAACATGGCGGATCTCTTTATAATCATTTTATAATGATCCTTTTTTTCTCATGTAAAAATCAGGCTCACTAACCAGAGCACCTCAAGTAAAATTTTTCGTTTGGATTTTGTTTCTGAGAATAAATCAGTTTTTTTTTGGAGTTTTTAAATATGCAAAAAATTTATTACATCTATGACTTGTATGCAAATTGCAATTAAAGATATAAGTGTGGATGTGAACCGCTTAGGTTCTGCCTTTAACTGCGAGGATCACATGCAAGTAAAAGGAATAATTCAGAAATGGCCAATAACCGTTCTTTAAATGTTTGTTTTTCTAGAGGTTCGTTGTCCAGCACTACCTACAGTGTCTATCGGTACGTACACTCCAGCCGACTGTGACGATGGCACGAAGCGTTTCTTTAGCACCTGTACGCTGGCATGCCCGGATGGGTATCACATTGCATATGGTCCTAAAACTTTGATAACTGACACAAGAAAATGTCAGCTGAATGGCACGTGGGAATACAGAGCAACAAGTCCAACGTGTAAAGGTCAGGGAAATCTCCCTCTGTTTTTTCCCCCGCCGCTCCACAAATTCTGCGTAAACTAGTGTTGTGTCCCAGAAGAACTGCATACCGTTAATTGTCGCTTGTTAGCCGGCGCTTATAGATCTTGTTTAGGGGTTTTAGGAGATTGTACAAACGGGGGGGGGGGGGGGGGGGGGGCTTTTATCTGAACCGGGAGCTTATAACCGCTTTTAAACAAGCTTTGGCATTAATGCTAATCAAAATACGTTTTGAATTTCTTTTTTAATTAAGCTTAAAACGTCCTAATAAATCAAATTCACTTCAATACTTTTGAAGGGGGACTAATAATCAGAAGCCTCTTTTGGGCAAGCAGGTGGGCCTGTAACGGGGGAGCTTATAAGATTGAGTCTACGGTATTCTTAAGAGCCTGGGAATTGCCGGCGACGTTTGATCTAGACCTTTAGGAGCCCAAATTGAGATGTAAAAGGAGATCATACTCTTCAACTGTAGTTGTCTTTGGATTTTCTTCAAGAAGAAAGTGAAGTAGAGGTCAACACGAACTTAGTTGTGACAAGTTCACAATCATGCCGTGGCATGATGTGGATGTTATTTCTCCAGATTATATTTGGTACTGAAAGAGACGTTCTCGGAGTTACCTCTGATGTAAAATGTTTCTTCATTTTGCATCGTTAAATGTTGAGTTCCACGGGGTAAAGTAGGTGCCTTCGGGTGTTATTTATGTATGTACACAAAGGAAAGGCGGGAAGACTGGTGGTGGTGGTGGAGAAAAACAGTTTTACCAATCTATGTTCATATGTACCCCACCGTATCCCTCTGTAATTTTTAAACGTTTTACCCAGATTTCAGGCCTCCAACGCTGTCCTGCCCTGGCCCAACACTTACGGCTAACAACGACAAAGGAAAAAATGTTGCCACTGTAAACTGGATG
Source organism: Porites lutea (assembly GCF_958299795.1). Taxonomy (NCBI): domain Eukaryota; kingdom Metazoa; phylum Cnidaria; class Anthozoa; order Scleractinia; family Poritidae; genus Porites; species Porites lutea. Next base: position 5,936,410 of record NC_133209.1, read on the forward strand.
TTCGACTTTGATGACAATTCGCTGGTTGCAAATGAACCTGGAATAACCAAAAATGATTCTTTTACCGTTGTGCTGAGCATAGGTGGCAATAACGTCGATACAAAACTTCCAAAGCTAATGGGTATAGGAACGAACTCAGTCAAGTATTCTGTTACAGATGCTGCTCATAATACCGCAAATTGCTCATTTACTGTGACGGTTAGAGGTAAGTCAACCGTTTGACTGTTTAGAGTAAGAGATCCTGGGCCGGGTTTTACGAAGCTGCGGGTTAAGATAGCCTAGAGTTAGTGCGAAATGTGAATTTAGATATGAAAGCTTAAAACGCGAATTCAGTTTTATTCTTTTTGTCTACAGTTTGATGAGTGGATGCTATAAAAAGAATAGAGAAAATTACCCTGGGAATTGCTTTTGAACAAAAAGAAAAAGAAACCCAGATAAAAAACATACAAACAAACAAAAACAAAAAAGAAAAAAATAACTCTGAGTTTTTGGCGCTAATCGGCCTTCGATCAACTCAGGGCCCTGGCTAGTAACTCGCGCATAAACCAATTTAGATATGCCAATTGCAAGCTCTCGATTACTTAAGTACCAAAAAAATCTTACGACTAATATTCGTTTGTCTTTGTGTGTTTTGTATTTGTGTTTGTTTGCTTTCTTATTTTTTGATGGCCTTGTTGGTTGTTTGTTTTACTGGGCCTGGTTTACATGGAATAAATAGAACGGAGGGTATGTTCTTCGAGAAGAACTAAAAAAATTCTGAGTTCCAAGGGGGAATTGAATGCATACAAGACAAAATATAAACGCGGTAAACCTAATAGAAATAGTCATTATTCGTGGAGTACATTCTTCTTTGCAAGAAGCATTTGAGTTTTGATACCGCTCGTTCGCAGAAGAGCTCAAAACTTGAGGATAACAGACCATTTTACAAATTTACATCCGCACCCCCCTAACTACTAGATTAATTATGTAAACATTAAAGACTTATGTCATCAGTGTGGACGTTTTGGGGCCGAAATCGCACACTTCTCTCTCGCAAAACCTTCCTAGCTGTGGGGAGCGATAAGCAGTGGTTGGATTTGTAGGCTTTAGTTGATGGAAAACTATAGAAATAATGATATAAAGTGTAAAATTTAAAAGCTCAGTTGGGAAATTGTGTCAAGATATTCACACTTGTTATTGACGCTTTTTATTGTCTTTATTTTATTTTAATTTTTTCCTTTACTCAGAGTCTAAAGGCCAGTTATTTAAACGGAGTTTAGCCAGTGTTTAACAAAACCGCGTTCTAAGCCATTTTCAGTATGCCCAACGCTTTTATCTAAACACTGTTTGTCGTGAACAGTTTCACGGCAACTTATGGGGTACACTAGAGAGACATTTATCCAGTTAAAATAACCCGCTCAGGGAGAGAACAGAGAGAACAGTTCAATAATTTCTTTAACCGCGGTCTATTCAGTTAAGCTTCGTTTGAATAACCGACCCTAAGTATCTTATAACGTTTTTGGATTAGTCTAATAGTTCGGGAAATTGCCTTCCTATATATACTTCCCCCCCCCCCACCCGCTTTCCCCCACCCCCTTTCCCCCAAACTGAAGGTTAACCTCATAGCTAGAGGCAAAACCCTGTCACCAGACGGTCTTAACCGAAGGAATGAACATTGAACTGTTTCTACTTCTATTTTTCTTGTATATTTATTTACCTGTATCTTATTCTATCTAGTATTAATAATTGTAGTTAATTATAAACCATGATATGTGAAATTAAATTCAAATTTCAGGAGCCGTTAAAGATATTTTCTCCGGTATAGTTCTGGCCCAAAATATTGGCCTATAATAAATCAGCCCTTTGCCGTAGTGCCAGCGCTGCATTGAGTTTTGTTTTCCTTCACACTTTTAGTGACGTCTGGCTACAGTATCTCTTTGATTAGAGATCCGGCAAGAGGAACCAGTCAGTTATATTTACGCGTTGCGAGGACCTCTGCATTTAAACAGATTTTTTTTAATTTCTTACTTAGGGCAAAATGTTAGGTGGGGGGTAGTGATAGGAGGGTAATTTGCCAGAGTCATCATATACTACGTGTTTTGTTTTCTATTTTAGATACCGAGCCACCGACTTGTGGTTTCTGTCCACCTAATCAGTTGATCGACAACGCAACTCTGTCTGAAATCCGAGTAAACTGGCCGAGGGCAAATTGTTCTGATAACTCTGGCCAAAATCCCATAATCTCCTCAAACCGGCAATCTGGGGATAAGTTTACAGTGCCCGGTGTTTATGAAGTTGTATACACCGTCACCGATCAGCAAAATAACGTAAACAGAAACTGTTCTTTCAGGATAACACTTAAAAGTAAGTATTTATCAATTCGCTCATTTGTTAGTCCCCTACGTAACCGCGTTTAAAGGCTGGTTTCCGGAATCGTAAGAGAAGTCGTAAGAGCGCTTATGACCTTGTGAAAATCAAAAATCGGAGTCATAAGCGGAGTCATACGCGCATGGAATCGGAGTCGGAAGCCGATCAGGACGTTTCCATATTCTTCCGACTCCGCTTATGACTCCGTCGTTTACGATCTAGTGACCACAATCAACGTTTATACGCTTTGTGATTTTAATTCTTGCGCTTCAGCCTATGACCCGTCTGCGGAATCTGGGCGCCGTTTTCACCAGATAATTAAGTTTTACGCTTCTTTACGACTCCGACTCTTTCTTTACGCCCAATGTTTTGGAAAAACTCTGCCACAACTTAAGCCTTCTCTAGGCTTTTTGGTTCCGGTCGAGTTTTCTATCACAGAAAACATCTCGCAAGCTTTCAAACTTTTGTTTCTAATTCTCCGATAAAATTTGTTGCTTTGCTTTCTGTTTACGTTTAACCAGCTTCCTATTCATTTGCCCCGTCCTCCTCAACTTTTTACGTTCCCTTGTGCAATTGCATTAATTAGTACTCCATCGTGCGTTTAGGTTTTCTGAAGCGTCTTTAAATGCGCAGACATCTTCATTCGTAACATTTTAAAACTTCGGCGTCATCTTGGTACTGAGACGTACGGAACGTTGCCATGGCAATTTTGTGATTTCACATGTGAAGTTATAAAATTAGATAGGAAATTTCGCGCCAAAATTAAGGAGTAATTTGGCACCCATGATATTACAATGTTACTTTTTACTTTTTCGCTCATATATTTTTTTTCTTTCCATACCTGTTGTTTGATTAGGTTTATTTATGTTGCAGAGAAGACGTGTCCTCTTTACGCGCCACCAAAAAATGGCGCTTTGGTGGTGAACTACATTGGAGCGGACCCGAGTGTCCAAGTCCAGTGTAAAAATGGTTTTGACTTTGTGTTCACTCCTCCCTTTACCTATTACTGCTCTGGTGGAGTATGGAAATATTTCTCAATCGCTCCGTTCGATGCCAGGCTACCATGGCCAGACTGCGCAAGTAAGTGCGATGAATTTCTAATACGTTGCATTCGAACCTCCATGTGCGACCACCTTTCGTAAGCAATTACCTACCATAGCGATTACCTACCTGTAAACACCGACAAGCCAAGGATATTCGCGTTCTTGTTATTTGTTTTTACACTTGCTTCGTTAACAGCTCAAATTTCGTATTCGGAAAATGCCTCGAAGCGAGACGCCATCTTGGCTCCGGTCGCAAAACAGTGAATATCCAAGGATATTCCGAGTTACGGGAGCCAATCAAAACGTGCGAAAATTGCTATTTACTGATTTGGTAAATACTAAAAGGGAATATTTTATTATTTATTCTTAACAGATACGGTAAACCCTAGTAATGCATTGATAAGGAGTTTTCCGTTTTTCTACTTTACTGGAGACTGTAATGATCCTAACACACAAGACGCAATTAAGGGCAACTTTTTGAATCTTATGAACAACGGCCCGGTACTACCCTTATTTTGTAAAGATGTACCCGCACAGTGCAACAAGGATACAGTTCAAGTCTATTGTGGCAATGTTACTGCTGTGGAAAGACGAAGGAAGCGTGCTGCCACCAGGACGGTATGAATTGCATACTACTTAATTCATAGATTTAGCCTAAGCTAAAAGCGACGCGTCCATTTATATACTTTTAATTGATTAAAAGCATTTAAAAAAAAACGATTTTATTGCAAAAAGAGAAAATTATAAATCAAATTCGATCACAGTAATAGTCTTGGAAGGAATTCTTACCCATACCCCCCCTCCCCCTCCCTCCCCACTCTCTGTCCCAGCACACCCCTTTGAGAAGCTTGTAGGCCATGAAATTTAATCTTTTATAAAGGCTGGTTGTCGTTCTCGGAACTCTTTCGCTGCGTCCAGTTCACAGTTTATGTTTATAGGCGATTTTTGTGATTAGAATATGTCTTCTTTGCAAAATGGGACCGACAAACTGTTACGTGTACACTACCCTTTAGATTATACACCACAATATCTGATACTCAGTAACCTTTGCTGTAGAGTCGGTTATTAACTTTTTGTTTCTTCTGGCGAAAAGACCCAGGGAGGTTGATAACTTATTTGACATTTCCCCCTATGAATAACTATAATTTTGCCGTCTTTGTATGCTGTGTATTTTAATACGGTTAAATCGGCGCTGGACTTAAACTAGAAATTATAAACGTAATAACAATAAATAACGTATTCCAAAAATGCGAAAAAAGTAGGATTCTCTCGGGAAAATAATCGACAAAACTTTTATGTACTTTTGTGAGTTAATCTGTAAGGCACAAAGCACGCCATGTACCATTTTCAGACATTTTATTTACGCGTCGTGAGAGGGAAAAATCGCTACACGGAACCGTGCAAAATTATGACTGACAATCAAAACGTGAATAAAACATAAATTAAACATGTACAATAACAACACTTTTTATTCAAGACAGCAAGAAGAGTTTCCGAAAACCTTTCCGTTTTTTCGTGTTTGTTTGTTTGTTTGTTTTAGCCGGTTTGTGAGGCTGAGCCTTTAAAATAGACGAACACTCCTTCAAGCAAGAATTTTGTTAATTATCCTGACTCTCCGGCAGTCACTAGAAGTGGGTATTCGCTATTAAACAATTTCTCTTTCCATTTGCAACCAGAAAATCATTTAAGCTTGTGTAAGCTTTTATTGAACTCGAGGCCACTGACATCAATTCTTCATGACACGTCATGACATGAAATAATTACGCCTGACTTTACAACAAAACTCAAACGAGACAAAAGTGTAATAAATACTCAGACTCACCTTGGTTGCAGCTCCTGAAAGTGAGTAAGTGAGTCCCGAAACATTTTCTGTACTCTGCTGAAAGAAGCCTGCATGTTGGACTTGAATTCCGTGGCGAAGCCCTCCGCAAACGAAATTAACAACGAACACAAGAAACTTCAGTTTACCAAATTTCTGGTATCGATAGGTTTCCATTTTCCTTTGGGTATGCCGGGCTTTCCGCGCGCGCAAGTAGCTCCGCTATTAACCTCGTCCGTACGGTCATTACAGGGAAATCTCAGACCGAGACATACAATAGGGCCTGATATACTGACCAAGGGATAGCGAGGTCAATACATCAAGGCCTTGGTCTGAGATTTCCCTGTAATCATCGAACGGACAAGGTTAATAAGCTATTTATTATATGGCCTGTTTAGCGCTATTCTTAAAATGGTTATACAATAAAAAACACCGGAAAAAATTTTCAACATGTGCGCCTAAGAGGTCTTTTGAGGTCGTGTTCACTGAACCGAAACGAACCCGGCGATGCGATCGAAACTACAAGACACAGTTTCTTTGACAAGGAGAAATTTTGGACCTGAGCCCGCGATCATTAAAAAAACAACAACTAATAACTGGTCAGCGGATAACTTAAAAAAAACACGTCACCTCAATGGATTAGCGTTAGATAACATCGAGTGAAGCCACATTGGGCACCTTATGAATTTTACACAACGCATTATTTCCATAATAGAACGAGACGGGAAAGAGAATGAGGCTAGAATAGCTGAAGAAACCAAAACTACAGAGCGCCAGTTATGGAGAGAACATAGTAGAGAGTTAAGCACTGATCTGCAGTGATTAGGGTTAAGCACTGAACTGAAAACGGTTAGGTTTCAAATATTGTAATGGGATACGGCATAAGAACATGTATATTTTAAAAAATTATTGGATTTGGCAGCTAATCCTCGATGGTGTAGTGGATATGGATGTAGGCTATAAAGCAAATGACCCGGGTTCAAAGCATTACAGTGGATTTTTTCTAATTCATTGCGTACGTGGTACGAGAACGCAACCCCTAATTTGTGTTGGGTGTTCTGTGCATTATTGGGTGTCCTGTGCAATTAATAAGGGAGGTTTTTTTGAGATTGCATTTTCGTCGTCGACACACATTTGCCTCCCTTTGAGAAGCTTGCTTACGTTTTGCCTCACTTTGACGCGCTAACTCACGTGTTGCGTTCATCTTTCAAAGGTTTGCTGAGGTCTGATATTCTGTCTTCGTAAAGCGTTCATCTTTTAAAAAGTTTGCTGAATCTTCCTAAAGCGTACATCGATCTGTGATTGCTGAATTGTCCAAAGCCTTTATCTTTCAGAAGTTTGCTGTTAAATTTTACTTTGGATTAAGCCTTCATATTTTTCAGCATGATTTGTCCTTGTCTGGAAAATGTCTGCGACTCCTGGTGCATACATCAAACCGGGTTTAGTTCGTCGGCCGTTGTGTCACAAAGTAAATCTACCGAGTTGTGTAGCTCGGCAGCCGTTGTGCAGCTGTTGTGCCACAAAGTAAATCTACCGTGATGTGAAGTAAATTTACCGAGTTGTGTAGCTCGGCGGCCTTTGAGTCACAAAGTAAATTTACCGAGATGTAAAGCTCGGCGGCGCCATTTGATCATGACTTGTGATATTTTCGGCACCGGACAAACGAACACTTTAACTCTTTGTTATTTATTAGGAAAAACTTATAAACCAGCCCACAGTAGCGCCATTCTCGAGTCACTGAAATCAACACGCTCGACCACATTACTGGAAAAGTTATTGACGTGATGAGCCGCACACACATTCCATTGAAGGCTTTGACAGGGTTAGTGTAGCCTGCGTAGCTGGCGGTATTGTGTAGTAGTCGAGTGAGATTTGGCGGAGGAGCCGTTGTAATATAGTCGCTGCGTAGCTGGCGGTATTGTGTAGTAGTCGAGTGAGATTTGGTGGAGGAGCCGTTGTAATATAGTCGAGTGAGATTTGACGGCGGAGCCGTCACGAGCGGCGAAGCCGCGAGAAATACCACCTGCCAGAGAACCATGATTTTTCGAATGCCGCCCACTTATGTCACCTTAGCTGATCCCAATTAAATCAGCCAATCAAAGAGAAACCTGCAATTTGAAACTTTCGACTATTTTCGCGCGAGACAGTTTAGAAATAAGCGTTGACAGGCTAAACACGACTCCTAAGCTCGTGATAATGTGAAACGTGGCCTTGTGAGTTTGCTTGAAAAGAGGTTTTTTTATTTTCTCGGCTCTCGCGCGAAGGTTACTAGCACTACACATTGCATGTACCATTCTAAACTTTGACTGAGTAAATCTTTTTTTTGCCACACTAGGCTTAACATTAAAAGGTCATGAAGCTGGTTTGTTACATGCATACTGAGTAACCATTTCCTGTGGTTTATTCTTCTGTAGGTTTGATAGGTTTATTCTTCTGATGGTTTCTTCTGTAGATTTGATCTCAGATGCAGTTGTAAACTGTTTTAATTTTCTTTGACCTTTGTTTCTTACGGCTAAATAAAGACAATTCCAGCGCTGTGAAGTTTAAAGACGCCATTTCGGCAATTTGGTCATCAATTATGATCTTTTTAAAGGGGAAACCACAATCACTTACGTCTTTTCCAGTTTGCAATCTGCTCCTTTCTTGGGAAATATATGCCAAGGATCATCTAACATGATTGGCATATGTATGGCCCTAGACCAATCCGTTTCTCCGCACACTGGTGTGCGGACTATTCAAAATACCGGGGTTTTCTGGCAGGCGGTATTTTAGCCGCCTTGTCCCTACTCCCTTTTTTTAGGAACACGGCTCCGCCGCCAAAACTTTCATCTCGCACCCACACAATACCGCCAGCTACGCAGGCTAGGGTTATTGCGAAGTTTCAATTCAGATGTGAAAGCTTTTAAGACAGTAAATTCAATTTAATTTAATTGCGCCCTGTAATCGCGCCAGTAAAACAAAATGTTCTATTTACACGCCTGACTCACTCTGGCCAATGTCTCCTCCGATTACAAGCACTTGACACCGAACCATACGATATCTTTTCAAAACCTTCTTATAATGATACACAGTTTAAATAGAGGTTTCGCTGTACCTAACCCTTACCTTCAAAATATGCCATTATCATATTTATTTATATCGCAACCTCCCTTCCCCCTCAACTGCTACCTGTACGCCTAACAAACATATCGAACGCACTCTCCTAAGCTCTGGTTACTCCTAGTTTTATATTACACAGTAAAGTTGGACTTAAATTGTTCTTCATGTAATTTTACTGAAAGAAACAATCTGACTTCAGCCGATGTTACCTAATGCTAACCACCTCAATGAGTTGTACGCTTGAGCCCGCGATATAGTCATGTAACACTGGTCCGCGGATAGCCTTTTTTGACAGCTGTCAATCGACTATAGTATGGATGTCCACTATCAAGTTTTGTGTTTAAAAACACAGATTGTATATGGCTTGGGCACCCAGCCAGTAATGCCCGAGAAGAAAATTTTGGCTTAGCAGCCAATATAATATTATATTGTTGCAGGAGCCCATTGTAGCCACATAATATTATTATTGTAGCCATATAATAAAAATCTCTCATTAAATCTAATTTCAGCCAAGTTATACATACACTGCTTACAGGTAGCCATTGCGGCAGCAGAAGGAGAATCATGAGGTTATCCCTATATTAAAATATCCCCTTACAACACACTCAGGGTCTACGTTCCCTACTCTTTCGAACAGTGGTGTGGGTTCTTTTAAGTCCACAAGAACCAGATGAGTGAAAGTGCTGTGAGAGGGGACCTACGGCTTTTCGTCTTTATCCGAGAATACTAGAAAGACTAACCGTTTGTAGATGTCATTACAAAGGCAGCACTTTCTTCTCAGTTATTTAAGGTGTTTTCGATACAATTTTTCGGAGGCCATACTGATATTTTTCAATGGCTTTAAAAGTGATTTTGTCCTTGTCCCAACGCTGGAAAATTTTTACCAGTGACTGGATCTCAATGGAAGTTTGTCAAAATGCAGTTTTAAGTAAAAATCTATCTCACTATGACAAAAAATAGTTTAGTTCTAGTTTAGTATTAGAAATATGGTCTTTCACTGTATATTTCTGGGGAAAAGGCTATCATCATTTCATCCAAACACGGCACAAGGATCTTTTTTCCCGTTACAATCTTATTCTAAGAAAACTTTACGAAAAAATGTCCCGAAAAGCGCTCGAAAATACAAACGAAATGTGCTCATGCCCCCTGGGCATCCTACAATACTCCTTAAACCGAATTAATTCAATATATGGCCGCCGTATCGGTAAAAAGGTCTTTTTTGTGCGATCTAGACCTGCTACCGATAGAAAATCTGACTCCGGGAACTTTAAGTGTGCTATTTAGCAAATAACCTCGGCGAGAAGTAAAAAGTACTGTATTTTTGAATTTAAATAAAACGTAAATATATTTCAAACCTTATATTTTCAATGGCCGTGATAACTTGTTTATTGAAAAATTTCTAAGTGACTCAAATTAATCTTAAGTAGCGTCAAAATGCTTTCGCTGATTGGACATTTTGGTGTATTTTCTTTCTTGCGATCTTGAAAACTACCGTAACCTGTTTTCTCACCACCTGTGAGAGTTCAACTTTATTCTCAATTTTGAGTTTTAGCGCTTTTCCGTATATCTCTGGAACGGCTAGACAGACTCTTCTTTTTAAACCTCATCACATTATCTTCACGATGTATATAATAATATATGAATGTATGAAACTTTCATTAACATTGATTCACTGCAACACCTTGAAATTTCAAGACGAAACTTGCCCACGAACCGGACAAAAATCCTCGTTGCAACATTCACTGTTCGAATGATGATTAGTGCATTTCAGTGAGAATATTGTCAAGGTTTTACATTCAAAAGATGCAATAAAATTGATGAAGTCATGAACGTTTGGATGGTGAGCGTTAATTCGGAAAATTAGCATAACGTCAAAACAGTGAATGTTGTAACGAGGATTTTTGGCCGGTTCGTAGGCTAGGTTCGGCAGCAGACCGGCGCGCTCTTAACTGAGCTAATCAGGGGACAGTAAAAGACGCAATTAAGGGGATTTATTTTCCTTGGTAAGTCTCGTATTTAACTACTTTTTAACATCACGGCTTAACTGACACAAGGCCAATAACATCTCCACTTAGGCCCTGTCCACGCGTATCTGTATTTGTTTGAAAGCACAGTTTTTTTCTCCGTTTACAAAAAAATTCGCGTCCACTCGTAGCATTTTCGCCCGCCCACACGCATACGATGAATCGATTTGAAAACGATAACTTACCCGACTACGCATGCTTGACGCATACGCGTTCGGTATTATGAGCCCGCGAAATAATAAATTGGTGCCATCTTTGAATTTCTTTGGTGTGGGTTTACATTGTTGTGACGTTTTTCAAAGTCGCAGAAACAGTTTAAAATACCAAAGGCTAGGCAAAAACAAAGTCAAACTAATGGGAGATCCAACTTTCCGCCTCTTGATGCCGGTAGCGAAAGTAACCTGACAATGTTTTGCCGACTCCTGGAATAAGCAGCTTGAAGAATTAACAAAGCTAAATTTGCTTGAAAACAAGCAATTATGTTAGAAATAAGCTCAAGTTATAAAAGACAAGAAAGGGAAGCGACCATCCCCCATCTTGAATAAGTCAGTTCTAATATTGCACGGAGTGGATCGGAACTGACAGTGTGTCTTCAGCGTTTTTGAAAAGTCCCGTTTTCGTCTGGCCACACGTACACACGAAAACAGCGTGTTCAAAAAGTTCTACAATGGAGAGCGTTTTCAAAAAGTTCCGTTTTCATTGATCGTTTTCATCGGATACGTGTGCACTGAAGCCGTGTCCATAAAGAAAAAGTTGCGTTTTCAAATGAAAACGGATACGTGTGGACAGGGCCTTAATTGACCAATCACATCAATGACCATTATAGTTTAATACTGACGTGATACAACTCACCTTGACGCTGAAGATGACTACCACACAGGTTGTCCAAGCGTCAGTCACTGTCAGAAAAACAGTCCTATTCAGGAGTACGTTCATCTGGACGATCATAATCAAACTACTGATGAAATGACTTCAGGGTTCAAACCTTTCACAGTTTTAACAACGTTTCCTAGCCCAGGAGCTCCCTGAGGTGCCCGTAATATCTCCCCCTTCCCCACCCCACCTCTCCCCCCCCCCGCTCACCCCCCACCCACACTTGCAGTGGTATCCCTTTCCTTGTTGCCGCAAAAACGCATGAGAATTGATAAAGGAAAGTCCACGTTAAAATTCTAAAAAAAATCAAAAATTCTCTTTGTCTACAATGGAAGTCAAGAGTCTTGGGACCCAAGACTCTTGACTTCTATTGTAGCTCGATCACCAGCCATTAACTCTCACTTTTCCAAACATTTCTAGGTAACTATCAAATATGACTTCCACATAAACACCGGCCTTCCTGCAGGAACCACTGACCAAGCAGGACAGACCAATTTCAATAACGCGAAATCCGAAGCTGAAAAAAACCGGACCGAGATTTACCTCAGCCTTAAAAAAGTCAGGTGGGGCGACTTTCAATCGGAGTCAGGGCTGGAGTTGAAGGACAGCAATGTAGACAACTTTAACCTCGGCCATGTTGAAGCTTATTGCTCTGAGAACGGTGCAGTCGTTAGGAAGTGTACAGATGCTGACCTCAATTGCTGGATTAAACCTTGCTCATGCAATAAAAAGGAAGGGACTATCACTAAATGCAGTGAGTATATCAGTCACAAAATTTTACAATCATGAAATATGCCTTTTCCGCAGGGTCAAGCGTGCGGTCAAGATGGGTTGTTAATTATTGGCCACCATTTTTTTTCTTTCTCCTTCCTTTTTCTTTTTACCGTTTTTCGTGGACCAAAACGAATTCGAGGTCAATAAAAGCGCAAAAAAAAGAACGAGGCCAATATCCAGCCGTATTGACCGAGAAAACTTGACCAATATAGGATTTACTATATAGTCAAGAACAGTTTTTTTTTGTTTTGGGTAGCCAACCAGAAGCCCTGGCAGGAATCGCTTGTATCTTGCGGATTCAGCCACACTGAAATAATGCTGCGTGTGCGGCTGATTTAAATAGGAGTCTCCGTTCTGTTTATTTAATTCCTCGTCATGAGGGGTGGATCAAGATTTTACGGACTTGGTAAAAAATGACTTATGGACAGCTAAATGCAGTTGTAAGTGCACTCATAAGTCTTCATCAGTGTTTCCGACAAAACCCCACGATTCCCATTCCCCTCTAATCGTGTGGGGGAGGAGAGTGTCAGGGGTTTTAGTTGACTCATGTATCATTCTACGTGACTAGGGTTCTATCTAGGATTTATCATTCGGGGGAGAAGTCCCGAGTGGACAAAGGCCAGGACTTCCTAGGGAGGTCCGGGGGCATGCCCGCCCCGGAAATTTTTTGTAATGAATATGCGCTGAGATACAATTGCTGGTGCATTTTGAGACACAATTTTGAGAAATGTTCGAGAGTGTGCACTGACCTCGTCGGGTCTGGATGATGTTTCAGATATTGTTACTTATATACTGTAATGATATTTTTGTGGTGGAGGGGGGGGGGGGGGGGCGGGGGAGGGGGGACGCTGGGTACTGTACAAATACCCTAGATAGAACCCTGATGACAAAAGCAAAAAAAAAAGAAAAGACTGTGGTGGCTACTAAAACACAATGCACAGATAAAAAAGAGGAAAGGTACACACATTATGTAGATGAATCAAAAGTCAAACAAAAATTCAAGCTATTTTTAATGGAACCTGCTTGTCTTCTAACATCCAAAAATCAATAAGAAAGAATTCCTCCATTTCTTAATTCTTTCTGCACTCTTTTGTTTCACTTCTGCTGAAATATGTTTTTGCGATGATTGGAATTTGTTTGACCTTTAACTGGATAAATGTGTTTCATAACACATGGTTCAGCATTTTTGTACTTACAACTAAAAATGTAGTATCTTAGCGTAAGTCAACATTGATTTACTACAATATCTTCTCCTCATTACCTAAACATTCAAGTTTTTGTTTGTTAACCATTAGAGGCTTCTATTTTACGAACTAAAAAGATGGTAACTGAAGAACCATTTCTTTCAGTTTTTGATGCTGGAATACTATTCTCTTGCCATGACGATTAACGTATAGTTTACTGACAGTACAAATGTGATACAACGCGTATTGACTGGAACTGATTGATTTGAAATTCTGCTTTGTCGTTACTATCAGGTGTTACTTGTTTACCATCAGCAATTGAAGTGAGCTTCGAAAGCAGCTAGGTAAAGAGTATTTTTGTTATCTCAAATTAGCGAACTGATGTTATTTGCACTCTCACTGTCATTGCAGCACGCTGTCCTGTTGGGACGTACTACAACAGTGACGCCGATGATTGTCTTCTGTGTCCGGAGGGAACGTACAGTCCAAGTGAAGGCGCCTTGCAGTGTACACCATGCCCAGCGGGGACCTGGACCATAGGAGCACGACAAGAAAATTTCACGGCTTGTACAGGTAAAGGTTTTCTGTCTGGGTCCATGCATCATCTATCTATATTGCGCTAGTTCAAATCGGAGTTAAATTTTACAATGAAAGAGCGATTTTCCGCGCGCTGTTTGGTCGAGAGCTGTGATTGATGATGTATAGACCATGGAAACGAGGTAATGATGGCACAATTTTTTTTTCTCTATCTCCACTGCGCGATTTTCCAAGAAACCTAACTTCACTTCGCGTCGGGATAGACGCTTTTTTAGCTACAGAACTGAAGGAAAACTAAAGATATTTTTTAGTTCAAACTTTGGTCCGCACAGTAGGTTACGGACCTTATAAAAGTGACCAATCACATACAGGACGAGAAATGGCTTTGCCATGTAATGAAAGGCCTCGTCCCGAGAGATAGAGACGGAGTATGAACGTACCTAATGGCTTCATTTGGTTACATTTAGATGAATGTGGGCCCGGCCTGTTCTCTGAAACTGGTATCGCCAAGTGCTCCAACTGTCCGCTGGGAACTTACTCTTCAGGAGAGCGAAACAAAGCTTGTACGAAATGCCCAGCAGGCACTGTGACTGTTATTGTTGCCGCGAAAGGAATTCAAGATTGTGGAAGTGAGTAATTTAAACCTTTTACTCTCAAAGTGGCTAAATTCAAAATTCAACAAAATTGCTAAATTGTGTCTTGAAAAATGTTAAAAAGTAATAGAACCATGTGATAGTACTACTGAAGTCGTTCCATTTGAATGGTCACGCCTTATGATTTCATCCTCAGACATAAAAGGTTAGAACTACCTTTTAGTGCGCGATCAGTTCACCTTGGGATATATAATTACGGTACTTACTTATCAGTTTTTTTGTGTAATCAAAATATTTCTCCGTTTCCGATTGGCTCAGTTCTCCCTACTAATTCCTTATAACAAGCTGACGTTGACCAAATTTGGCAGACGTTAACGATATCCGGTGAAATTACGTCAATAGTACTGGCTATCGCGATAAAAAAAAAAAAAAAAGAGACGACACCCGAGACGCCCTTAGGACAAGGTTGCGTTAGCTCAGTTGTTTTAATATAGCTAGAGAAAATAGAGACCTTTAGATTCAAGGACGCGGACTACTGCGAGTACGGGATTTGACTTAAAGTTTTTTCGCGTATTCTCAAAACATAGACTCCCCGGAAAGCCTCATTTTACCATTTTTCACTAGAACAGTTAGCACTGTTACCTTTAGTGTAGGAGGTTACACCCTCTCCCGATCGCCAAATGATAAGACTTTTAACATTTGATAACTTATTTCTACCACTACGACATTCTCGCTAAAACTCGTAGTAGATTGACGACGGCTACCTCGTTTTCCCGTCAAAATGACGCTGGTTCACGCGCGAGCACAACTTAGTACTGAGAAAATCTCGCACTCGTTGTCGTACTCGTCTTGGAGTATAAAGGGCTGTAATGATGGAAAAGTTATACACGTTTTGCGCAACTGAGTTCGTATTTATATAGAAAATTCGCTTTACAAGTAATTAAATTATTGCTATTATTATTATTATTATTATTATTGTTAAATTATCATTATCATTATTATATCTGAACTTCTGCCTGAAAATAAATTATAACAGGAAGTACAAAAATGCACTCAACGGATGACACTGTTATTTCAAGAATATCTCGATAAATATCCCGTTTGATCCTGAATGTGCCGCGGAACATATAAATAAAGACAGGAAATTAACATAGTGTAAGTGAGTGTGAACTGTTTTGGACAATAATAATAATAATAATAATAATAATAATAATAATCATAATAATAACCATAATAATCATAATCATAATCATAATCATAATCATAATTATAATAATGATCATTTTAGTGATAACAACGTTTATTATAATAATAACGACTTATACTGAATTATTGTTGTTTCTTTTTTCAGTGCAATGTGCCCCTGGAACGTATTCAGACAATGGTGTGGAGCCATGTTTGCCATGTCCTGCTGGCACTTATCAAACGGAGAATGGAAAGACTACTTGTCTTCCTTGCCCGGGACAGCAGTCTACGCATGGTACCGGGGCAAGTTCTCTGTCGTTCTGTGGAGGTGCGACAAGTCTATTGTTTGTAATTCTGTCGTTTCTTTCAATGTACGGCTGTAAATCGCCTTGTAGTCTTCTTCCTTTACTCGTAGGATATGCTAAGACCACTGGTGGCCTCTGTTGAAAACCATCGGAATACCGTAAATCCTCTATTAACCCCCCGGGTACTTATTTATTTCGAACACCTCTGATAGGGTGGGTTAATAAAGACGGGCGACTTATTTGAGAGGGAGGGGGCCGGGGGGGATTATTTAAATTAGCGATGATGGTGGTATTAATTCTCCCTGAAGAACTAGAATGCAAACAGGGGCACCCAAAGAGAATATAGTTCAAAACCACTTGAACATGGCATTGTTAAACGTATTTTAGTATTTAAACGGTAGATATAGGCATATTTTTATCCCCTAAAAATTTTTCATCTGTTCGGATTTCCTAGCTGAAAGTCTATTGGCTTGTTTCCCTTTATTCTCAATGCTTACCCATTACAGCTTCGCGAGATTTTTGGGATTATAGCGTATTTCTAGTTAGGGAGAGTGGAGAGGGGCTGGTGTTTATTTGGGAGGGTGGGCTTAATAGAGGTTTTACGGTAAACCACATTCCTCTTAACTGTTATTCGTCTGGACCAAAAGACTTCCACTTATTCACGCCTACGTTTGAGTCGGTACCAAGGTTGAAGACAAGCCGTAACAGCTTTTCCCTCATCCTTGTGTTCAGGAAAAGCCCTGAAAACGAGACTGCCATTGCCCACTCTAGTTTGCCCCCTCGGTACATATAAGAGCGCTATGTCACGAGGATAACGCTGTTAGGGGTCAATTCTGTCCAGGAGTCGTTACTTAGTGTCTTTACCCATACACAAGCAGACATCAAACAAATTTCACCAGGAAGCACCAACCATAATCACTTTTAAGGTGATTTTTGAAGGCATAATTTTAAAACTTGAAAAAGATGAATTCATGTGCATCGTTGTTATCCATTGCAACAGACGACAAGAGAGAGTTTCAATGCCTAAATGCAGTCTTAAGTAACAAAACTGGACCATTATGCTTGGATTTCAATTGATGCAAAGAAAAGTTTGGATCAATTTAGGTTTCTGGGAAACTACCCAGCTACCCGTCCCCTAAGCCAACATTAACACTTAGTTCTCCCTCAGGGCAAAATGGTGGCTTAGGGGAGGGGTAGGTGGGCAGTTAAAAGGAAGGCAAATATCATGACGTAGCCCTTTTAAAACCAAGATGCCTCCCTCCCCCCCCCCCCCTCCCCCCTCCCATAACACAAAATGATCGGCTCCACAGTGGGGGAAAAGGGCAAAAACCTAACCTAGCGGTGGCCTGAGTAGGGGCTACTAGACTACTTCCCGTCTCCCTCCACTCGCCGACGCCGATTTTTTCCTCCTTTTTCCCAATGCGGAGCCTGGTGCCAGGCT
The DNA here is from genome assembly GCF_958299795.1 of Porites lutea. Classification (NCBI taxonomy): domain Eukaryota; kingdom Metazoa; phylum Cnidaria; class Anthozoa; order Scleractinia; family Poritidae; genus Porites; species Porites lutea. The sequence continues at coordinate 5,953,633 of NC_133209.1, forward strand.
ACTCGATCTCGACTAAAACATTTGTACTAAGTAACCCGATTTTCGTGTCACACGTAGGCGCGGTGACAAGTAATAATTAAACCAAATTTGCAAATGTATGTACTGAACTACTACGCGAACTGCATGCAGATCTTCCGTATCTATGCGAGTCTTTTTCGTCTTTGTAGACGTTGACACCTGTGTTTCCAGCCCATGCGTGAATGGTGGCGCGTGCTTTAACACCAAAGAATCCTATCGCTGTGACTGTCCCCTTGGATACAATGGAGTGAACTGCGAGAATGAAATAAACGAGTGCTTGTCTTCACCATGCTATCAATCATCTACTTGTGTCAATAAGGTATTTTGTAACTAAACTTCAAGTAATTGATAGAACCACCCTCTTTACCTGCCGAAACCAAAAAAAAAAAAAAAAAAAAAAAAAAAAAAATATATATATATATATGTTGTAGTTATTTTTTTATCTCAGGTAATTTTTATTTTTCCTTTGTTTCAACTTCATTAGCATACATTACCATACCCCCAAACGAAACAAGAGAAATCCCTTAGTGTAAACATTCAAATGAAACCTTGGCAAAAAGTTTGCTTGGTACTATTTACATTTTAGGAATTTCCAAACAAAAAATTGCAAAACGTTTTCTTTTGGCTATTCTGAGGAGTTTTAGGAAAAACTTAGTCCTGTCATAATCGTTAATAGTTAATGTGTACCTTATTCTATCTATGCACTAGGTTAATGCGTTTAAATGTCTATGTCCCTCTGAGTTTACGGGCAACGAGTGTGAATTTCCTTACCTCCTTTGCAACCGATTAACGCCTTGTGTGCACGGGAATTGCATAGACAAAGCAGGGACATTCGACTGTCAGTGCAATAAAGGTTATGGAGAGAGGTTCTGCGAGAACAACATTGATGAATGCGCTTCAAACCCTTGTCAAAACAATGGGGTTTGCATCAGTGGCTTAGACACATACCAATGTAAGTGCCAGGCAGGTTACTCTGGTGCAAATTGCCAGTTCAATATCGACGATTGTGCTGCCGATCCATGCCAGAACGGTGGAACATGCGTGGACGGGCTGAGGTCATACACTTGTCAGTGTCCGACTGGGTATACTGGAGCCAATTGCGAGCATGCCATTGATCACTGCATTGGTCAGCCTTGTCGAAATGGGGGAACATGTGTAAACCAGCCAAATGGGTACAAATGTCTCTGCAAACCTTCGTATTACGCATGTCGCTGTCAGAAAGGTAACTGGCAGCCAACTGATTATTACTTTATTATGGTAGGCATTCAGACTGTGAGAAAGATCGAGAACAGGTCGAAAGGCCGGGGAGAGTTTTTCTCAATCAATTATTGCGATACGCTCCCTTATATCGGCTTTAGGTACCTTTATGAGGCCCTGGACCAATTCATATACCAAAACCTTTGAGTTTTTAGGCATAGAGCAATTCCATGTGTGTGTGACGAACTAGTGTGAGCACTTGCCTTCCGCCAATGTTGCCTGGGCTCGAATCCCAGAGATGATGTTAAATGTGGGTTGAAGTTGCTCCGAGAGGTTTTTCTCCGGGTAGGCCATGTTTAAGATCTCCTTAAAGACCAGTTCTTCCTCATTCCATGTATTAAATAAAAGGACTTCGTGAGAGCTTCCAAGTTTTTCGCGGGTAAATAAATCGCAGAAATCTACATTTTTGTTGGTCTTTTACTTCGTTTGCAATATCTAGCCCAGGCAAAAATTTTGTTCGTTAAAAAACCGTATTTCGTGAAAATATTCTTTTAAGGTGGCTACTTCAGAATACCAAGTGTATGTACCAAAGTTTGACAAATACGCTTTTTTCTCATTGCTATCATGTAAGTGGACTTGTAACTTTTGTGATGAGCAGCATATATAGATTAATCTATAACAAACTCTTTTTTTTCTAAATTAAATTTCAGAGCTTACGTCAGATTACGATCTTTCCTTCCAAGCCAGAGCGGTTAAGTCTTATTCGGAGATCAAAAAGCCAATTCCTGATCTCAGCGCCGTGACCATTGCTTTCTGGATTCGAACTAAAGATACCAATCCAGGAACAGTAATCTCGTACGCCACTTTAGATGGAGGTGTTGTTCAAGACAACGCTCTTACATTGCAAGACTATGCCGCTTTCAATCTCTTTGTGAACAACGTCACTGTGTTTACAGGCTTGGACGTTAATGATGGTCAATGGCATCACGTGGCAGTCACATGGGCGAGCTCTGATGGCACTTGGCACGCGTATCAAGATGGTGTCAATGTCAAAAGTTCTTCTACAGCTTTCCAGCAAGGTCAAGTTATAAGGGGCGGTGGTGTACTGATCCTGGGCCAAGAACAGGACGAAATAGGCGATGGATTTAACACTGAGGAAAACCTAATAGGAGATATTAGTCAGATGAATATTTTCGACCACGTTTTGTCGTCTAATGACATTTATAATCTTGCGTACAGCTCCTATCCTGTCAAAGGAAATGTGGCTGCGTGGGGTGATTTCAGAGAGGCGTTATTTGGAGAATATCACCTGACTGACAAGTCGTACGCCCGTGATTGTAAGCGAAAGTCACGTTTTACTGTTTTATTGATTGATTGATTGATTAATTGATTATTTTTTTTAATATCACACATACCATACTCTTTAGCAGCTTTATCAAACCGATTTCATTGTAGATAGTTTGAGAACTGACCTCTGGAGCTAAGGTATTAGGCTAAAGGAATTAATTATCAAATATTATTATATAACACCAATGAAATACCAGGTGAGCTTTCGCGCGAAAACTTGATATCTTCACATGTGAAAATATGTCCTTTGCTATGGCTACATAATCAATCGCGCCTTTCACACCAAAAAACTATTAAAGCGAAATTGTTTGGTATTTCATTGGTGTTTATATAATAAATAGATGCGCTCACTCGTAAAATTTTTTTTTCGACACTCGAAGAGAAATTTCGTATCTCCGCGCGGCCATGTAATTCCTCTATTTAAATTATTAAACCGACTCCTAGTGAAGGATATTACTTTTTTCAAGACGTAGAAGCCAAGTTCTCCAAAGTTGTAGATTTGAACAAATCGGAAAAAGTTATTTTTCTTTTCAACAAAATTGATCCATATGTTTGAAACAAAAATTCACTTTTTCAAATTATTGTTATTGTTGTTGTGGAGAACTGGCTGTAGCAAAATAAAAGTTTCGAGCCCGTTCAAAAGTTTAAAAACTTCGAAATCAATGATCTTTATGTCTCTTTTTTAGTCACTTCGGCCCAAAGGAAATTTTTTGTCACCTACAAGTCCTACATATCAGGAAACGATGACAAAGTGGTATCGAACAGTAACCCAACATCCTGTGCAGCGAGCTGTCTATCAGAAGCTGCCTTCATCTGCAGATCTTTTGAATTCGACAACTCAAGCAACACATGTCGGATGAGCGCGAAATCATCAATTGACAGGACTCTGGCAACTGCATCTGGCACCAGGTTTTTCGAGCTAAGTACGTAAAACATCCTTTTTTGAGTTGTTTGACAGTGTTCTCTAGTCTCTCTCCTTTCGCACAGTTTTGAAAGAGAGCTCTTTACATACAGGTTAGAGGTGTAAAACGTTGAGTAACCTATGGAGAGACGATTTAAGCAATACCAAAAGTGGAACAAATGTTTGAAAAGCTTTCCATTCGTCTCGCGCTTTTATTTATTTTTTTGTAAGAAATTTGTATGGAGTAAGGCTTAAATAATTCACCTATCTGATAAAAAAGCAAGGAGCTTCAAAAAAACAATTCTTTCCTTGGGTAGCATATATTTATATGCCGTCAGAAAGCCCAAACGTTTAACTTTACATCGAAAGAACTTAGCTTCGGTCAGTGGTTCAATCTGCTGGTGTTAAACATTTCGGCGTGATTTGTAGCTAACATCTACACGATATAGGAGAGTAGAGTATGGAAAGCAGTTAGTGTTTACTGTTATTATCATCAACATTATTATTATTATTATGTCGCAGTATGAAACTTTGGAATGCTGTCCACATTATGAGTAGTATAGGGCGCATAGCGTAACCTACACCACTTGAGAAGCTATACTTAGAAGTAAAAAAAGGTCGATACGAAACCTAATACAATCCTAAAATACATAGTGATATGAATCTCTCTACTTAAAAAGCCAATTTAGAATATTATTAAATTCTGATACTCTGTAAAACTTTCGCTATCTCTACTAAAAGCTTATACATAATGATATAAATCTCTCTACTAAAAAAGCCAATTTAGAATATTATTAAATTGTAATTATTATTATTATTATTATTATTATTATTATTATTATTATTATTATTATTATAAGTGATACCGGTAAAAGTAAATTATAATTATAAATCAAAAAGGATTAGCTTTTTCGTAGTCACGCTTCGAGGTTGTCCGCTATAGTGAGAAGCCTTCCATTTGCTTTTATTGAAATGGATGGCTGAAAATTAATCGCTCTTTTTGACATACAAATCATGTCCAGTGACATACAAATCATGTCAAAGATAAAGTAAAATCGGCACAAGCCGATTAATAAAATGGATTTACAAAGAAGGATACGAATTGCTCTTACTGAAAAGAAAACAACAACTTAATAGACCTTGTCACGGTTTTCGACGCCTTCTTGACGAGTAGGTAACCGCGTGAGAAATTACAGTGTTTGTATCAGAATCTAATGTCGAACAATTTCCATAAAACGGCTGTTCTGAAAAGAATAAGAGTTGTAAACTAAAGCTACGAAGTAAAAGATTGTACAAAAAAATTTTTTGGGCCGCACCTGTGCTTAAATTTCTCCAGAGGCTAGCTTTAGATTTTCCATATCTTTGTTTGTAATATTTCCCGAGACTTTCTTACAGACAAATGTATAGAAAATTTAAAAAAGTGGTTCTAGGTCTTCTAGCGCATGTAACGCCAGTAATTTTTGTCAATAGAACCCTTGGAGTGAAGCTTTAGTTTACAATTCATATTATTTTTCTCAGAACAACCGTTTTATGGAAATTTTATTCGACATTAGATTCTCATACAGACACTGCAATTTCTCACGCCGGTTTGCCTACTCGTCAAGATGGCGTCGAAAACCGTGACAAGGTCTATAACAGCCTGCAAACCACTAAGCTGAAACTTATGTCATGTTGGACCCTTTCAAACGTGGAATTTCTTATGAGTGCCGAACACCTATTTGTTAGTCGATGAAAGTACAGATTAAATACGGCAGTTGATTCAAACGTCGGACATGAAGGTGCCGAATGGACGTTCGTTTGTTTTTTTTATCCAATATGGATAAGGGTTTCTGTAATTAATGCATTAAATTCGGGACATGTGAAATGCGACTTCTAAATCAAATGTTGAACCTAAGTTGAATTTTCGACTGTTTCAGTTGCAGAGTCGACAAAGTCATATTTAATTTGAAACTGTCGAACTTAGTTTTTATTCAGACGTCCCATCTCAAGGTGGTTACCTCTCGAATTTGATTGGGCGCATGTGAAAATCGACGATTGAGCTGGGTAATGATAACAGTGTCCAGTATGACTAAAAATACCGGTAGATACACTGTGATACATACCGCATTATTTATATTCCTGTAAACTTTGCTTTCAATTTACCACATTATGTTACTAGCTATGTGCACCGTACATGTAAAAAAGGAGAGTAAAAAAGAGATTTAATAAAAAAGAAAAAATAATAAGGTTACGAAAAATTTGCTTCAAAGGGATTCGAACCCGGACCCTCAGAATCAGTTAGAACTAAAAGTTAACGCCTCTATCCACTGGACCACCTGACGGTACGCTGACAATAGGTCACTTCCGAATTCCAAAACCCCTCACTTTCAAAATGAGACTAGGTGCACAACCTTTCTTGTGAAAATGAGTTTTATTTGCATGAGAATGAAAAATGATTTCCATATTAAAGGCTGAACAACTACCCTCGTTTTGAAACAGAGGCCCGGGGGAACTCGGAATAATTTCCGTGTAGAATTTAATCTTTAACTGATCGAAGCTAGACGTAAAGCTAACAGCAAACCCATTAATACTCTGTCAGGCTTGGTCCATGTCGGGGAACGTAGAAATTTATGAACTATCGATCGCGCGGCTACCGACTGAACCATATAACCGTACGATTCTCTCCCTGCTCGTAAGGTGTCTTTTCATCTGTCGGGGAAAACAGTCACGTGACTGATGACGTTATTACCTTAGATGTGACATGGGAAGATATTTTATGGCAAATGTTATCTTGTTGTGGTCTGACAGTCTTCTACGTATAAAACTGTCAAAGTTATAAAGCTTTCAAAAAAATGCCTCAAAGGTTTCTGGGAGATTTTTTTATGATAATTATAATTCATTTTTATAATTATTTATTAACTTATTCTTTTTGGATCTAGATTGTCTTGCAAGCCTGGGAGTGTCAACAAGTCGAGGTATTCCTGACTCTGATATAACGGCATCCAGCCAGTTTAACAGCCAACATGCACCTTCAGGAGGTCGCCTAAATTATCAAGCGCAAATAAATTCTGTGGGAGTAACAACTCAAATTGGGGGTTGGGCTGCTTCACAAAATAACAAAGACCAATACCTGCAGATCAAGTTTAGCAAGATTACCCAGATTACAGGGGTGGCCACTCAAGGCAGGTCAGACGCAGATCAATGGGTGAAGTCTTACAAACTTCAATACAGTACTGACGGATCGAGTTGGACTGACTATCCAAGCGTACGTGTGAATCCTTAGTGAAATTCATTTTAGTTACTAGTGTACTAAGACTACGCCGGGAGCCGGGAGCGCGGGTCTAAAATAACGAAGAAAGGTATTGTCTTAACCCTGAAAACTGTTAGACCTTCAAAGATGGTGCTCCCGTCTCCAGTGTACATAGGAGGCATAAAAAATATTCACCCTAATTAGTACTTTCGTGCTAAATTCATTGTCACGCAAATAAATTGCTTTTTTTGTTGTGGCAGACTCTAAATGGAAACACAGACCGAAACACAGTTGTTCGTCATGAAGTCAGGTTGTTCCACGCGATGTATCTTAGGTTCAGACCACAGGCGTGGCACGGTCACATATCGATGAGAGTGGAAGCGTACGGGTGCCCACTAGGTAAGCAGAATAAGAATGCCTGCTGAGAATCCCCAATTAGGTTACCCAATCCCCCGGGGGGGTACTCCCTATAATGGCCTACGGGGGGAGGCTCCGTCCGAAGGGGGTATCTTTTTCAGGCATCAAGTACATGAAAGGGCCGGGATTTAACTTGTTGAAGAGTTTGAAAGGGTTGGGAAATCTGTTGTCTCGGTCAGTATATAGGTCCAAAAGGCCTAAAAAATGCATTTTATGGCTGTGAAGAAATCGTTCTGGTTTTTGTGCTTTCTTCGCATTTTAAAGACAGAGCATTTAAAGAAGCTAAAAGGGATGCGAAATTCTAAATTAGGTATTTGAAAGGGGTACCATTTGCCAATAGTAGGTATACAAAAGGGTACCTTTTTCTGTCAAAAATGGTTTATAAAAGGGTAAGGGGTTGGATCTCTGGGCGTAGCCTACCCTCACCTTATAAAACTTTTTTGAGTACCCTCGGTACTCAGTCCCGTTATCCCATGAAAAACTTTCCTTCAATCCAATAATCCCGCCGATTTTTTGTCAGAGTAATACCGATCCGAATCATATCTAAAAAAGTAATAAACAAATTAGGCCTGTTTCAAACGTCGTGCTACTTCCGTGCTAAGCTAGCTCGACCGCAGAACGACACTAGCACGACTTGGTTTCAGACCTCGATTTTAATTCAGTCCAATAGAACGGCTGTTGCCGAAAACAAAACACACAAGTAAATAAACTGTTTAGCAAACTTTTAAATGTATTCTAATGTATTTACAATGTACGAATTGAGTTCGGCACGGCGGTAGCACTATGTTTGAAACAAAGTCGTACCGAATGTTTGCCTTTAAAACAACATTTCTTGAATCCTACATTGACAACTGGTTCTGTGGTTTCCTTATGTGCTTATCGTGGCTATAACTGCCACATGTATAATTGGTCACTATAAAACTAATGTTTCTGAAATATTTCAGGAGTTCGTAGTCTTCTGAGTTATACAGTAATGATGCATGATAATTACTATTCCAGACTTTTTAGTTCTTGAAAGCGCTTACTAAGTAATTAAAAACATGTCGGTCCAAAACTGTTTGCAATTTTGTTATATCAACCACTTGAATCAAGTTAAATTTTGTCAAACAATCAAGAATAAAGATAAGCGAAAAAAGTATATATTGGGTCAGTTTTTAGTTTTATCTTTGTCACTTGATAAGGATGTCATGGCGACATCGAAACGTTGTGTTAAGCTTTATTCGCTTATCTTTATTCTTGCGTGATTAACTATTTGATTTACTTATTTATTTATTTCGACTTAGCGACCGTCGCACCTGTAGACAGTAGCAATGAATGCAGCCCCTCGCCTTGTCAAAACAGTGGAACTTGTATTAACAGATACAATGACTACCTGTGTGTTTGTAAAAGAGGTTACTCTGGAAAGAACTGTGAGACCGGTAAGCATGCCTACGGCTTTTTGTATGAAGGGAGGGAGGGAGATCCCGGCACCAGGAAAATACTAGTAAGCGGGTTTACGTGCAGAAGGTTTGGTCCGTGTGGTCACCAAGTTGAGGAGGAATTAAAAACATGTAATTTTGTCACAAACCGGCAGTTCTTTGGATCTTGGTGACGCCAAACGAAATTGTCGGCCTTTATTTACGTGATTACCCACTGAAAGACCCGCCGCCATTTTTGTCCAGTTTATCACTAGTACTAGAATCTTCCTAGCGAAAGTACTTAACATGGTGCCAGGATCTTCCTACCTCTCGGCTAGGAAGATCCTAGTAGGACTTTCCTAATGCTGGGGACAAGTACAACCTTTTGCATTGCTACTTGCGTTGCTATGACAACCCCGGTTGGTGACCGTTTTCAGGTATCTTTGTTAAAAGTGACGTAGTTAATTCTCGAACTTGGTAGGTAATGCCCCTAAGAAGAAAGTCATTTCCAGTCACCTTAAGGCCTTCTCTTTGGGCGAGTATGGACGCCTTCTGTAGTCATTCAAGTGTTCTCAAGTCTCACTTATTCAAACCATCCATTAATTTTACCCATGATTATTCACTAGAAGTCCGAAAAAAAAAATATTCTGTTCAAGTAATATTAAACAACTTATTTATGATAATGTTATTGTCTCAGCTGATCCGTGCAAGGCCATTGGCGCTCCTATCTACGGTACGAAGTCTTCGTCCAATTACAACGCCGGAAGCACCATCACCTTTAGCTGTAATGCAGGATACTCTCTCCAGGGTTCCCCATCTCGAACATGCCAAGGAGGGGGCTGGAGTGGGATCCATCCAACCTGTCCAGGTACTTAATAGAAATGATCAGCCTTTGCTTAAACTGATCCACAGATAGAAGTGGGTTGTCCGTTCAAGATTGTCATTGCTAATGACTCACTCAAATTGTGGATATTATTTTAACCATCAAACGAAGGAACTTTCATGTGACTTTGAAATGCTTACGTACAAAACGAAAACAACAACAACAACAACAACAACAAAAAAGAACAAACGAGCAATAATAGAAAAATCCCATTAGCTTATCCCTCAGGCAAAAACGCGCGCGGCGTTTGGTTAGTACAGCGAACGTGCAACGTATTCCTAGCGAAAGAAAGGTTTCTTAGAAGTTATTTCTATAACTTCTCGGCCACTTTTAAGAGAGCTGACTAGCAAGCTTATATTGAAGAGCCGTTAAAACCGTTTAAACGATCGGCCGTTGCCTGCAGGCGTTTTCTTCGGGGGCGCGAATGTTTTGTTCTCGAAAGCGTCATGTTGAAACTCCAAACGAGAGGAGGAAACGGGGCGAGTCAAAAGCAGCGGGGGAGGGGGTGAGGAGAGGGAGAAGAGAAAACGCCGTATTTTTTTCTTCCCTCCCTCTTTCCCTTTCCTTCTTTTGCCCTAGCACCTATTCTAAGGGTTACTGTTTTTACTCTTCCCTTATCTTCCTCCGTCATAAAATCAAAGATGGCGGTTACAATATGAACATAAACAAGCGGCTTTCGCACGCCAAAAATACGTCTGCATTACAGGCTAAATCGGCTGATGCTTTGCATATCCAAAGAAGGGAGAAAATCAAGGAGCTGTCTTCTAGAAAGTATAGAGATCTTTGTCGAATTGTTCATTGTGATATCTTGCTATTCTGGGGTCAATGTAACAAAACTTTTACAGTTGTAATTGTAAGTGAAGGCATTGTGTTAGGGTCCGAAAACAGTTGTTACACTTGTAAGACTTTCATTAAATTGACCCTTGTCTATGTCATGTAGACACCGATGAGTGCGTCAATAACCCTTGCAATCAGTGGTGTAAAAACACAAATGGAGGCTACATTTGTCATTGTCACAAAGGCTATCAGCTACAAGGAGCAACCAACTGTGTCGGTAAGTCAAATTCAGTATCATAAAATGAGGTGATAAATTATTATTATTACTATTATTATTATTATTATTGTTATTATTATTATTATTTTGTCGCTTTAGTTTATTTGAACGTTAAGTTGTCCGTTAAGTTTTTTAGTTGCTTTGAAACCACCGAAGAAGAGGACGTGTATTTTGACAAAACTTGAACTTTCACTGTTTAGTGCGTTAGGCAGTTTCTTGTAAAATTTAATGAAATAAAATTTGCCACGTTGGAGAGAGTCGAACATAGAATACTTGAATTACGGTCTATCAAATAAAAGAGGTATGCCATTGATGAGTAAACAAGTTCGATGAACAGTTTGCGTTGATTCCCAGGGGATTTACACATAGAGTATCTATTTGGTGACTGGTTGGTACGTTTTTGACAAAAAGGAAACTTCAGCTGTTTTATTTGTCATTACTGAATGGGAATAAATTGATGCGTTGCTATGGATTTCTCCTCAGAATAATAAGAAATGGAGTGCTTTTTTTAAAATTTTTATTTCCTATTTTTTCTTTCCTAACGTCCTGGTCAGATATCAATGAATGTTCATCCTCTAAAGGAGGCTGTTCCCACACTTGCCACAACTCTGCGGGATCATTTACTTGTTCCTGTCCAACTGGTATGGAGTTGGATTCTGGAAAAAGAAGTTGCAAAGGTAAAATTGGAATTTCCAACTGTTTTCCGCATCCCCTTTTTGAGCAACTGTTCATGTTTTTATCAGACTATAGTTTTAACTATTCGTTATGGAGCCTGTCAATCTTCCTTTTTCTCTTCCTCGCAAGCTTTTTTGGACGTAACAGTGCACAAAGCTTAATATAATTTATGGAATTTGTAACTAACTAAGTAGAAATATTGCATTGTTTTTATTTAGATCAAGCACAATTAAAAAAACAAAAACAAAAACATTGTTCACAGTGAGCGAACTCTGAACATAAAATTCAAGGCCTTTTCTTCCGCATCTTTCACGCTTAGCGAGTTTCATGACCAGCACCTCTACCAACTATGATTAGAAACATTTTAACAATCTTTGGTGACAGGCGGTTGCTATGGCAAGTAGACCTGACGTCATGATTAACATGGACTCAAATTCGATTCCTTTGCACCTTTTTGTAACAAACGCAAAAGCAGTACCAAGTGTAGTTAAAGGTTCAAATAGAACATCTAAACATTGAGAGTGCTAAGGTCACCTCAATTAACTCTTTTTGGGACGTACAATACCAAGTTGAATCATGTACTCATCTACCTTTATATTTGGCTCATCCTGGAAAGTTTATGATTTGTTTCACCATGCATGCATTTCACCATTGCCTTCGAATGAACTTTTCAACTTTTATGAGTGAAATACAAAAGCTTTAAGGACTTTACCGTTTTTGCTCTGTTCTTCAGACATCGACGAATGTGCTGCGTCCAACGGCGGCTGCGAACACAACTGTGTAAACAGCTACCAATCTTTCAGCTGTGAATGTAGGCAAGGATACACTCTCAGAGCAGACAAAAAGACATGTGCAGGTAAATTCACGCTCCTGGCGAGTGCAATGGAATCTTAAAGTTGAAATAGAGTTTAATCAGTGTTTTCTTGGCGGGCTTATCCAATAGAAGCTTGTAATAGGCCATTTCTGAGTTCCAAACATTTTCATTTTCAAAGAGAGGCTTAGTGCAAACCTTTTTTTTGTGAAAATAAATTTTATTTGCATGAGAATGAAACAAATTCCTATCAGTGGCTTCGCTCAGAGGCCAAGGTTCACTCAGGAATGTCCTTTCTCTGGTTTTGAACTTGAAAGCGTCGCATGGCTGCCTTTCTGTGCTATTTTCTATTTGAAGCATTCAGTTTGGAAAAAAACGACGAAACAAAACAAAACAAAATAAACATAACCGTCCAACTATCTAAACTGTTAAAAATCATTTCTTTTTTTCCATGTAGCACTGTCATGTCCCAGCTTAAGCAATCCAGGGAATGGCCAGGTTTCTCTAAGTTCTGGGCTCGTTATGGGAAGCACTGCAACATACACTTGCAACAGTGGCTTCAAAGCTACATTCACATCCACCAGATATTGTCAAGCAGATGGCCAGTGGTCTGGAGGAGCGCCAAGCTGCTTACGTTAGTGTTAAAGTTACATAAAATTCCGGGCAAAGTCATGTTTAAAATGAAAATGACTCATATTCCAAGTCCGAAAAACGATGGTGTATACCATTTGGACGTCGATAAGAAGTGACCATACCCTCATTCATTCATTCATTTCGTCAGTCAGTCAGTCATTCATTTATTCATCCATTCATTCATTCATTCATTCATTCATTCATTCATTCATTCATTCATTCATTCATTCATTCATTTAGTCAGTCAGTCAGTCAGTCAGTCAGTCAGTCAGTCAGTCAGTCAGTCAGTCAGTCAGTCAGTCAGTCAGTCAGTCAGTCATTCATTCATTCATTCATTCATTCATTCATCCATCCATTCATTCATTTAGTCAGTCATTCATTCATTCATTCATTCATTCATTCATTTATTCATTCGTTCTTATCATTTGCTCACTCTGTAATTTATTTACTCATTATTTTCGTTATTTACTTATTTATAAATTTTTATTGTCGTCAACTTTACTCTATCTGTTTCCTTTGTTAAAACTTCAGTCATTATTTTCCGCTGTTTTGTTTGATTCGCGTAATCTGCCACTAGGGTTTGAATTTGGCTAAATTACGTGAAATAGCCGCAACGACAGCAAGCATAACTTAGTTGACTTTTTCCACTTTAGAAACGAGAAAGGAACAGGAGCGGAAATGCGTCCCGCAGTTGTTTCTGGGGTCTGTACTAGGGACGCGCCGGTCACCTCTTGCCTTATTTTTTCTCTGTCACTAGTAATAGTACTAGGAACGTTAACTCAGCATAGAATCCTTCTCGTTTCTAAAGTGGTGATTACCGTAAATGACGTAATAAACGCCCACTTCCAAATAATCGCCTCTTATCTAATAAACGCCCTCTCCACGCTATTAAAATTGTATTAGACGCCCCTCTCTAATAAACGCCCCCTGTCTGATGGACGCCCCCTTTGAGAATTACGTCAAAATACTTTCAATTCATTGAGTTTCGTGTCGCTTGATTAACCAGGTTTGACGTACTTCATCTTGTTCAATGTCAAGTTGAGGATAAGGATAGACTAACGATGGCAACACAATAGCCCTGAGCAAAGATTTCTGACATCGATGTTGGGATTTGAAAGATCGATATGGATCTCCAGACGGCCTAGACGTGTCAATTGATGGAGTGGCTATTCCTCTATTTCTAAACTCCACTTGATATTTTTGCCGAAAGCGTATTAATTTAGTTGAGCTTGTTTCAGTTATCAGAATAAAGCCCTCTCTCTTTTGAATGCCTCCTATCTTTTAAACGCCCCAGCTTGGACCCCTAAAATTAATTAGACGCCCCGGGCGTTTAGTAGGTCGTTTACGCTATACTTCATGCTAACTAGTGTGACAGGCATTGGAAGAGCTGTACTAACGTCAATTTTCACTTACTTTCCAATGTAGGTGTTTTATGCGCAGAAATTGGTCAAGTGGAGCACGCTACACGTATCGTGACTGGAACAGATGCCTCGAAAAATGTTCTTGGAACCAAGGCAACGTTTACCTGTCTTGCGAATTACCGAATGCCTGCGAATGTTGATGCTACAAGAACCTGTCAGGCTGATGGAACGTGGAGCGGAACACAACCGAGATGTGTTGGTATGTTAAAATATTTTCAAGCACAGAGGGCTTTAAATTCAATTGATACAAACATTTGATCATCGTGTTGATAAGGACGAGGTTTTTTAGAATTTTTGCCGGACTGTTTTAATATGTGACCCTCCAAAGGATTTTGATGTTAAAGGTGAAAGAAGGCTCAGAAAAGATGAAACATGGGGAAATTTAAGCTCGGTGAATAAATGTGAAAGATGTGATAATCATTATGTCAAGGCAAAAATCTTGAATCCTCGACAGGGTTCGAGCCCATGGCCCCTTGAACATTGCGCGGGCGCTCTACCCACTTAGTTACGGAGACCTTGCGCAGACACTTATGCGTTCTTATGGAGCGCGCGGCTATTATGGAGAGCAAGGCCATATACAAGGTTCTTGTTTAACCATGACACGCGCGATATGTGATCTCATACATCTACCTGTGCTATGTATGTTATCGTGGGTGTCAACTTCAAAGGAATCAAAACTCCACTAAAACGCAAAAGACCACCTTTAAAGAAAGCCAAGTAAACTATCTTTCTCTCACATTTTGTCAAGATCAAACGGTGCAAAATTCTGTATTGTTTAAAGCGTTTTCTCGATCACTTGAATCAAGCTTATAGCAGCCGTCACGGAATACAGTATGAGGTCACATATTGCCCTTGACATCAGGCTACAGATTTGACACGCGCCATGCATACTGTAGTTCGCTCTACAGCCATTTTTGTGTCGTCATGCAAGGTGGAGCGTTGCGTGACAACACAACGCAAAGAACGGCTTTGTAGCAGGCTATGTTTTCCCCCAGGATTAATGTCGAAGAGCGTACTGTATGTTGATAAATAAAGAAAGATGGTGAATTTGGGTTAAAGAACTTGAAATGTGTTTCAAGCTACCCTTATCTTTGACTTCTCCATTACAAGAAACTGATTACTTCTAATTATCGGTTTATTATAGCTGCCTTCTGTAGTCCTGTTCCAGTTCCTAATAACGGCGCGGTTCAAGGTTACCGCTATGAGCTGGGTGCTACACTGCGTATCACTTGCAACGAAGGTTATAATTTGGTACCTACAGATTCATCCTTTCGAACTTGTATTTCTGACGGAGCAGGAGGCGGAAAATGGTCAGGGCAAGATCCCACTTGCGTATGTAAGTGCTTAAGTAGAGACTTATGAGACGAAGTGGGGTGAGGGTTTTAATTCTTAGTGGCGATGGAGTGAAGTGGAGCACCATGGGTAATAAAATTTTGTATATCTATTTAGTATATACTAAAACAGTGGATAGTGTTTTTCGGGCGCTCTGATTGGCTACTCAATCAGTGAATATCATGCACTATTCACTGATTCACCTCCAGTTCCTCCGAGCGAGCGACGCCAAACTCGCTTAGGTTGCGAGCAAAATGCTTTCCCAGTTTGCTGCCGTAACAAACTAATTCATTTCACAACTAATCAAGCAAGCTATTTCCGAAATACATGAAGAAGGTGACGAAGTTCGGTTTGGAAGTTTTAACAGATAAACCTTTGTCTTTTTTACTTGAATAGTTATCGATAAAACCGGTGAAAAAGTTTTTTGTTTACAAATGCAAATTAAGCTTTAGTTTTGCGTTACTTTATTTAGTTGACTTGTTCATAAATAAGCTTAAAACTAAATTTAATAATCTTTTTTACAGAATTATTTTAAATACAAACAGAATTCACAACTACTTTTGAAGAAACTTCCCCGCAAGAGCTAAACAAACGCCTTCAAAAGTTTTATTTGTCGCTAAGAAAAAGCGACGACCGCGGCCGTTCGGTCATCGCGCGCTAAAATTGTAATCGTTGGCAACAGTAAATGAGTTAAAAATCATCATTTTGTGCTCAATTATCTCACTGTTTTGGTATATACTAAAACAATTATTCACCTCAGTGTTGGTGGCTAGTAGTGGGTATTTACCTCGCCGCTTCGCGGCCTCGGTAAATATATCCAATACTAGCCACCTCCACTTCCGTGAATAATTGTTATATATATCAGAAGTAATTTTGATTGTGACCTATTCATCCGTCCTTACATACCGGTACGCAAGCCCTCTTTACGCCTGAACCGCCTTTCCTTCAGCGAATATCTATTCATCCAACAAATTTTGATTGTGGCATAATTTATTCACAATATTATTGTTCCAAAGTACGCACGCCGTCTTCACGTCCGAAGGGCCTTCCCCTTCATGTTAGTGGATGTGAAATTTAACACTTACTAGCTTGGAGCCCAAAGTAGAGAAATACTCTTATATTGAAACGCAAAAATGCTCCAATCACAGGCTTAGAGATGACTTATTCACCTGTTTAATGCCAATGCTAATGCAAAGTAAAAATGTTCTAATCGCAAGCTGGATTAGGGGGTGACTTGTTTGCCTATTTCTGTTTTCTTTCTTTTTGACTTGAGTGGTATATTAATCATACCACCATCATGCCAGTTGGTTGTGAAGAATTACCCGATTGATTAAAACTAATCAGAAACATATATCTGTCTTGAATGAAGAATAATCAAATCATTCTCTTTCTCTTTATTATTTATTTATTTTATTTCAATGCACATTTTAGTGGTGGATTGTGGAGATCCTGGTAATCCTTATGGTGGCTACCGTCACATAACAACCAACACTAAGTACCAGTCTACTGTTACCTACACGTGTCAGCCTCAACATCACCTTGAAGGGGAGAACAGCCAAGTATGTCAAGCTGATGGGACATGGAGTGGGTCAAAACCTGTTTGTCTTCGTAAGTTTGTTAAGGTGGCTTGACCCAGTATTTTCGTAGGTATACCTTCCATCTTTGGACCTCTTAGTAACGTCCTTGTTCTTGGCCCCCAAAGGACTCAATGAATTAATGGAGATGCCTTTCGTATTTACCCTCAACTTGATTAGCACGTGGACAAAGAATTTTTTATCAGAATAAACATGGCGCTTCCTCAAATCCCGGAAGACAGGTGGGGAACCAGAACAAGGATTTCCACGCTGTTTCACAGACGGACTTAAGTGGAAATTTATTGAGTTCCGTCTGTGGGGCAGGCTATGGAAAGATGGCCAGAATTCCTTGGGAAAGAAAGACGATTATTTCAGCAGCAAAAACACATAGAAAAGAAAGGACGAAGGAAAGACAGCGAATAAAGATCGAAATAGATTCGCCAAAAACAATTCAAATTTTGGCTTATATACCCATGCGCATACACGAGAAATACGCGAAATACATGACTGCAGCTTAAATAATTGCATCCAATTAGCAGGAAAATATGCCCTTCGTGCTGCAAATCTCCTTTTAAGCCATTCCCATGCTACTTGATGTTAAAACCGGTCAATAAAGAAGGATTTGGTAAAAAATTAATATACAATATCCCGTGTTTTGCTACCATATGTAGCTAGCAGACGCCAAAGGGGGGTTAATTCGTTAGTCTGTTGGTAAGAATTTTGAAAACTGAGAATTTATCTCTAAATATTTGATGATCTTAATTCACAGAGCATTCTTGCGGTAATCCTGGTGTTCCTGCCAATGGAAAGAAGAACTCGTCCACATACAAATATGGCGACTCACTTAAATTCGAATGTAATGTCGGTTACAATTTAATCGGTTCTGCTGTTCGCACTTGTCAAAATAACGGCCTGTGGACTGGTACGCAGCCTACATGTCAAAGTAAGTTTGGGGGCAAATTTTTGTAAAGAATTCGAAGAGAATGTCACCAGATACCCACTTACTATTGGATATTCAGAGCTCAGGCGCAAGCTAACACAATGACTTGGATTCTCGCTACAATTTACAACCATTACCTTCCCTTTTTTGTCTAAGCGTTTACCATAAATGATTAATTCATTATTTATAGATGAATTATGTAAAAAAATTTTCATTTATACATTATACATTATCATAATTATTTTTATTACGGATTATTGTTATTATTAATTGAAATGAATTGTTAATAGGTTTATTATTATTATTATTATTATTATTATAATATTATTACATATTTTAAACTATATTCTAGGGATTGCTAAGCCAGCCCAGGTGCTGGCTCGAATCATGCATTTCTACCCAGGTCTCGGCAAGCGGGCCAGTTCTCCTTCCTCAAATAAACATAGCGACAAGTTTATTAGCCTGCGAGCAAGCTCTCCGGGGCGCTCTGGCGGCAGGGCAGGAAAAAGAAGGAGAACTTGCAACTACGTCTCTGGGAATTGAATTCTGCCTCCAATTGCCCTGTAGCTTCCCGTCAACTGAGCTGTCAGATCTCCTCCAGTCAGCGCGAATCGGAAACGAGCGCGAATGTAAACAAACATTGAAAAACACGCGAATTCACGTGCCAATGGTAACTACCTTATTTCTAGTGTCATCTCCGCCAATCAGCATTTCGCACCGACTTTTTCGATGCGGATATTCATTTTCCCGAGACGTCTAGATACAAAAAAAGGGTGTGTCTGATAATTATATCAGTGACGTCGACTGGAGTTTTGGAATTCTTGCCGTTTAAACTTTCTCTCGAGACTCCCCCCACACTCCTCCTCCTCCAAAGAGCTTGCTCGCAAGCTATTGGGAAGAAGATAACTTCAACTTGTTGAATTCAATAATCGCAAACATTCATTTGTTGTTCTTTATTCAAGTCGTCAATTGTGGCGATCCAGGAAGACCACCAAACGGCGTCAGATACGGAGACGTTTTTACTTACCTAAGCCAAGTCATTCTGGAATGTGATCCCCAGTATAGACTTGTAGGTAACCTCTTTAGAACATGTCAAGCTGATGGCACCTGGTCAGGCAGTCAACCCACGTGTCAGGGTAAGAACGCGAAAGGCGCTCAAAGGAGCTCTGTCACTGTCAACAGACAGTGAAACAAAAAATAACCGCTCAAGGCATTAAAAGAAGATATAAAACAATTAAAAACAAGGCACGGATGAGCAAACTAAAACGGATTGCAACTGTGACTTTTGAAAACTTGATTGTTTATTAACACTTTTTCAAAGTTTATTTCTGTTGTTTGTAATTTATAATGTAATGCTTGGGAGACATATTTGTCTAACACGAAGCTATGATTTTGTCATTCACGAGTAATTTCTCAAGTCCATAGCAAATAAGGTCGCGTAAATTGGCTTTACATACAGCCGTGGCGGAGCCCCTTCATACGGTGACCCAGAAGGGTCACACATGCACATTAAAAATGTTGCTGCAAATTAAAAATAGTACATGCAAATTAAAAATTGTACATGCAAACTAAAAAATATTACCTGCAAATTAAATATAGTACATGCAAACTAAAAATTGTGCTGCAAATTAAAAATAGAAAACATCGATGCAAATTAAAAATGAAAAGTCCTGGGCGCGCAGTATGAGTGATGAGGACCTGGTCCGAGCCGTGCGACCTGGCCTTACAGCTGTCGGCCTATTCATGTTTCATGTTTGTAATATTTTTAGTTTGAATGTACAATTTTTAATTTGCATGTCCTATTTTTAACTTGCAGCAACATTTTTAATTTGCGGGTAAAATTTTTAGTTTGCAGCAACATTTTTAATTTGCATGTGTGATCCTTCTGGACCACCGTACCTTTAAGTGATATGAAAACTATATAATTATATCCTGGTGCAGTAAAGACCCTTAATTAAGAGCCTGGTTTCTAAGAACCATTGAAATTTGCCAGTTAGTCCCCAAGAACCTTTCAGCCTATAATTTGAAACAGGTTGTTTCGTTATAAAAAATTATAATAAGAATGATGTTTCGTTATAAAAAAAAAAACTAGGATAAAAACAACGCGGTTAAAGTAGAACAACATTTATTTGACATTGTGAGGCCATCAAAGTGTTTGGCAAATAAACCGTCATAGTATGCTGAACTGTAACATTATGAAATATGCAAAGTCTTGCCAATGTTTCTTATTCCTAAAAATAAGAAAACTATTAAAATAAAAACTTTCCAACGTTTCAACGTCAATTCTGTAGTCCATAAGACTATAGGCCGTGGCTAATGTTGTCGCGGATATTTTTAATTGATAATTTAGGAAGCATCTATACTTAAGCGGCAATTAATCGATCTTTTTTTTTTTTTCAGCAACAAGCTGTGGTACATTTTTGACTGGCCCAAGTGGCACTGTGAAGTCATCTAATTACCCTTCCAATTACAACGACAACGAATACTGCACGTGGCAGATACAAGTTCCGGTGAACAAGAAAATCAGGCTTGACTTTACAGAATTTAAAACGGAGACTGGCAAGGACTTCCTGATGATCTATGACACAAATCATTACGACAGACCCAACATAATTTTTGATGGAACAACGTACAAACCACCACCTTTTACTTCATCTGGGAATGTTTTGCGGGTGAGATTCATCAGCGACGGAGCTAATGCAATGAGAGGATTCAGTTTTAACTACAAGCAAGTTGGTAAGATGTGATGTCTTTAGTCCCTTAGATATTGTTGTTGCCACAAATAAGTTTTTCCCATTCACCACGAAGACCAATGGTCAGTGAAAATGACATTTTGCCATAATAAAGGCCTTAGAAATTATAGATCTTTTCCGTTAATGAAGAACAACTCTATCTACTACGTTATATAACACATAGTCGACCATCCCTGTAAGAGTTTGATTTTTTATTTTGTTTATGTTGCATGAATTTAGAGACTGTGGCAGACTTTGGGAAAACGCCTTTCATTTATGTGTTTGTTGTCAAGCACTTCTTAAATTCCTTAAGTTGTCCTATTATGCTAAACAATTTGTACTCATCAACACCTTTCAGAAGTTATATTACCCATTGGTTCGTGGTTGGTTGTTTGTTTCCGTTATTGGAAAACTGGGTGGAAATAGCAGTAGGGAAAAGGGTCAATATAGGAGATGAAGTGCTGTCTTTCCGCTATAACTTAGTTTTCAGCACTATTCACCGGATAAATGACTATCCAATGGATAACGCAATTTATTATATAGACACGAGTGTTTTACTAGAAAATATACCACTTGAAAATTCATAAAAACTACATCCGGGACCCGAGTGATTTATTTTTCATAATCTCACACGTGAGTTTATCGATGACGTAATTTCGGTAATTTCCCTCTATTATTTTATCGATGTGTTTTTGTCTATATAATAAAAAGAACATTACACGGCGGCTTGAAGATATGAATTTTATTTTCTCGTGGCAAAAACAATATCTTACTCACTTGCTGCGCTCGTTCGTAAAATATTGTTTTGCCACTCGAAAATAAAATTCATATCTTCGCGCCACTGTGTAATATCCTCTATATATACCATGATGATTAAGCCAATCAGAGCTCTAGAATTGCATTATCCAATGATTCATTTTTTAATAATAGGTGATATATCTGCTGGATAGCGCTACCCATGCCACGTTTTACACAACTGGGGCTTGAAGTTATATGTAAGAACATAAAGATCCATTTCCACTGGTCGTGACCTATTGATTGACCAACCACTAGGCCAAAAAATCAAGAAGCTTTCGTTAGTTGAGATATATCCTAACCACTGTTAAAGCTAATGAGCTGCTGTTAAGGAAATTAGGATGTTCGTAAATGTTTAACCATTATGCACTGTGTCCTTTGATGTCGAACTAAATAAGAAGGAGGACAACTTAACTTTGCTTTGGCAACCACAATTGAGGCCGTGGAGTTGGTGTGTAAGGTGTGTACGATGAATAGGGAATGTGGTATCGATGAAACGGGTGTTTCCTGGTGCTGCGTAGACTTTTGTTGGCTCGCTTCTGTTTTTTTTTTAATTTATTTTTTTTTGTATTGCTCAGTGTCTTTTTAGCCTTTTGTATTTCTTCATTTGGTGATTGCACCCATCTGCGACAAAAAGAAACTGCCGATAAACGCGAGAAAAGCTATTTATTTATGTATTTATTTTGGCAGTGAAGCTCGCAATTAATCTGGATGAACTTGCTGATCAACCAGATGAGGAGAAAACTAATCGGTTTCTAACCCATTTTCTAGATATAAACTGTGGCGGTGTATACGAAGACGGAACTGGTACAATCAGCTCCCCAGGCTTTCCTAATGGTTATGAAGATAACCTCGACTGTACGTGGCTTATATACCGCACGAAGGAAACTGCTGAATTTATTTTCGTGGATTTCGCGACGGAATCTAATTATGACATTGCGATTGTTACCTCTGGAAGGTGAGTACTAACAAGTTACGAAACAACATCAGGAACGTGTCATTGTTTGTTTGGATTTAACCTTTATTTAAAAAAGTTTGACATCTTTTCTTGATGTAATCATCAAGAAAGTGCAAACACAGTGGGGACCTTTCAAGATCCGAGGACGGCGACGATGACGGCGACGGTGACGGCGGCGAAAACGTCGCTTAAAAAGTGAATTCGCGTTCTTTCAATCTTTATCGTGATTTTTGAAACCCAGTTACTTTGTCAAATATCGGCGAACTCTCCTGGGTTTGATCCAAGTTCAGAAAGAGAAAGAAAATTTTGTCGTGGCTTGTTTACGTCCTCCATAAAACATGGTGAAAATGGACAAATTCATGTCGGACTTTGAGGTCCCCAGTACTATTGGAATTCCAGCGGGAATAGTAAAACACAACGGATTCCAGACAACATCGAGTGTTCATGCAAGTGGACATATTAAAAGTGTATGATTTCGTTTGAATATTTCGCACGTTAGATGTAAATTTGTACGCTGCTAAACGATTCCAGTTGAATAGTGGGCAAGGGTAGGAAAAAAAAATAGTTGGTAGTGATTACGTACCAACTTGTTAACCAAGTTGACTGTGGACGGACTGCAATCCTAATGGGCTGATAAAGGACTGTGCCACAAATTGTGCTTAAAGATTTGTTGCTTGTATTATTAAAACATCCTCAAAATTGTCGCTAATATTGCCGTTTAAAAATTGTGTTTTTTTGGATCGTAGTCTTTAAAACTTAACCAGTCGCTCATTAACTTTCCACGTTCGTGTTCTAAAAATTCTTCGGCGAGTCGATTAAACACAGATACATCAAAGATAAGTCATTCCTAAGGGAGCTGTGTCGCCAAATTTTTTGACATTCAGACAGTGGTAAATGCCACCAAATTCGGTGAAACATCAAAGTTACCGCTCAAAGAGTTAGAAGAAGGCATAAATGACCCAGAAAATACAAACTAAAGCACGGATGGACAAACTTGAAAAAGATTGAAAGAGATTGCAATACCATTTGCATTGTCAATGCAATGTGACGAAAACATCGCGCGCGATTTAAATTCAACGGCGATTTGACAAAACGTAGCACTAAAGATGATGGATGTACCGTCGAAACATGTCTGGTAAATCAAAGAAAGTTGTCGTGTCTTTGCGGCTATCTATATTGTTGCAGCTATCTATAACTTTTTCATTGCAATTGTGCCTTTTGAAAACCTGTTAGCCTAACGTTTTCTCAAATTTCATTGTTGTTTTTAACGATTGATATTAAATAATTGCAAGACATATTTTGTTTTCCACAGATCTGTGATTTTACCATTTACAGATTGTTTCTTAATTTTCTTTTCTTTTTTAGCGAACAACGACGCGTAACTTGCATTGCAAACAAAATGTTGTCACCTTGTGCTTCATTTTTAGTAATTGTTTCAGTTTTCTGTTCATTTTATATATACGTATGTTTTGTTTTAATTCCTAGATTTGGTGAATCAGTCTTAACAAACGGATGGGGAGGCCACGTAGTACCATCCGGCTCATTCACATCCGACACATATCTTTGGATTCGATTTACAACGAACGTGGGGAATGCAGATGCTCGTTTCCACAAAGGATGGACCGGAATCTATCAGAAATACTGGCCTTACGTCAATGGAAAAAAGAAGAGAAAGTAACAAGGAACGTTTGGCAAATAAAATATGTTCAGTAGGCAAATCGTGTGGTTTTGCACAATTTTTACCGTGTAGATTAAAAGTGTATTAAAAAAGGAAATATGTGGCCATGGAAGCAGACAAAAATAAAACTTACGAGTCTTATGCTGCTCTGTGCTTTAATTTCGTCTCATTGTATTAATGAACTTGTATCCGTTTCCAGCTTTTAATGGAGCGACTATCCGTGCCAAGGTAGAGATTATTTTATGTCATTTTTTTGGTCAACAGTAGCTGTTTATTGCAGAGAGCGCTGCAAGAAACGTCACACAGCCAATTTACTGTATTAAGATAAATTTTGGCCGCCCGAGATGGCTAATTTATTGATAAAATCAAGCCACGATCAAAGTAGTAAGCAACGATTTCTTTTAACTTCTTTAGTCCTGGCAAATGTACAGTGTAAGGGCACGAGGAAAAACGGATGCGAAGTAAAATACATCGAAAATTAAAAGAGGGGGTGAAGGCGGGTCGAGCTCGTAGGGCCCTTCAGGCCTGGGGACAAAGAGAACGAACTCGAGGAACACGCTGCTACTCGAGGAACATGCTGCAAGTATGTGATGTTTAAAACACGAACAGCAGCGATTAATCACTGGTTTAAAGATCGAGCGCTAAGTGCGAGGATTTTCAATCACGTGCTTTTAGTGCTTTGAACATTTTCCCTTCTCCTCTAAATAGGATTCCTAAATAATGCATTTTTCATTTTGAAAACGTGTTGATTAAAAAAAGTTAAACAAAAGCAGTAAAAGAACAAATGTTGGGCAGAAATATTTATGTAAATGAATTATGCAAGTTAAATAGACATTTTAGGAGTCTACCTTCGTAATACAGTCGACTAGAAGAAAGAAATTTCACAGTTAACCGGCTCCACAACAGGAAAAATAATGCTCGAGTAGAGTGCCGCTTACTCTAACTGCAAGGTGACGTAATGGATATTGATAATTTTCACGGCATTACAAATGGGTAAGCACTAAGTTTCGTTCCTGTGACTCATTTCGCCCATTCCTTCTTGAAATGGTACCATCAACCACGCTGTGCTGCTTCTTTTGGTTAGAAAACTTCGTATTTCATTTTAGACTAAGTTAATTCCGACCGGCCAGTGGGTTTTTTGTTCGTATTGCGAAGGCAATACCATCATCCAAAAGAGCAAATTCCACAGTTAACCGGCATCACAACAGGAAAAAATTGCTCGAGTAGAGTGTCGCTTAATCTAACTGGAAGGTGACGTAATGAATAATGATAATTTCACGGAATTGCAAACTGGTATGCACTAAGTATCATTGCCTGTGACTCATTACGCCCATTCCTTCTTGAAATGGTCCCTTGACCACGCTCTGGGTTTTTTTTTGGTTAGAAAACTTTCATTTTTCATTTCAGAATAAGTTAATTCTGACCGGCCAGTGGGTTTTTGTTTGATTAAGAATGACTTCTTCTTTAACTTTTCCTGTGAGATAAAATAGTTTTGTCAAATTTTTGTTTTTCATTTATTTGCAAAGAAGGGGAACCGTCAATATGAAAATTCATGTCTATTAGCATTATCAACAGCCTCGTTCCCAGTCGTCCTCGGCGATTTTGGATGTGACGTCACCTGTCAAGCTTGTCGGGAAAGTTTGCCGAGGACGCCTGGCAAATAATGGCAAATCCAAAATGGCGGCGCCAAGAATGCGACTTCAGCCAAGATTCTTGAAGAAATGAAAAAAAAGGGTCGGAAATAGGTTGGGATTCTTTAATCAACGTGTGCTATCAAATACCTAGAGATGATGGAGAATTTTCTTTCAAGGAATCGTTCTGCGTGTACACCTGTTATAATCGTAGGTCAGTAGTACAGTTTCGAGTTTCGATTGTATCAAAAAATATGGATTTAATTCAGCCCAACAAATCGTCGCATCTCAGGAGTGTGTACATGTCCCATTGAATGTACCTGGGGAAGGAAGCTGCCTGTCGGGAATGAGTTAAACCATGTTGAACTTCGTGAAACATGTGTCATCGAATTAGCTCTGTACTCAGCATATTATCTAGCGGATGCAGAACTTGTTAATCGAATCGTAGCACTGCACGCATTGCAATTCAAGAGAGACTTCTAGCCTAGGTGTAGTCCTAAACGATAGTGGATCAAGTCGTAGACGCTGCTTTTGTCCATTATCTATACAAAACAGAAGACATGAAGTACTGTCAGCCTTTTGAATACGCTTCACTGTGGCAGATACAAGCTGTAGGGGCAGTTTACAACATACTGAGTAACATCAGGAGCGTTCAAATATCCTGAAACGGCATCAGATGTAAAACACTTTGTGTCCATGCTTTTACAGCATTTAGCATGAATAAAATTTAATTCCATATCCAAGTTATCTTCAACCAATGTATCTACCCACAATTTAAATGAGATGATCCTTTGGGGACTCTTGAAAACTTTCAGTCAAGCCTTCTTTCTGTCTCTATTAATGTCTGATTCTATTGTTGTTGTTGTTGCACGACCCCATATTTAGGCTCTATGTTCCACCGTACTACTATCTTATGTAAACTTTATCTCAACCGTGGTAGGATTAGCTCAGTTGGTAGAGTGCTCGACTGCAGAGTGGGAGGTCACAATTTCAATTCCCGGGGTCGGACCAATACTCAGGATCTTAAAATAACTGAGAAATGAAGGTATTACCTTTGCCCTGCTGCAAATGGCTAGACCTTTGCGTGGCTCGGATGCATGACCATATAAAATGGCGGTAGTAGACTTAAAATAGTGTCCCCAATTATTACGTTTGTGCTGAATACATTGACACTCAAATTAAGTGCTTTCCTTTTTTTTTCTGTTTTCTTTTTTATCTCGAACCACTTTCGCAGCAGTGGTCTACCAGTGAGTCATAAGTTTAGAAATAATATTACATGAGTTATTGGTGCTATTTTCAAAATAGACAATTAGAATGTTCTGCGTGAACTGGTATGGCCGGCCATTTGTTTCAAAATTATGACACGAGATACGTGCGGTTTTTTCCCACGTATACTTGCAATCATCCCTGCTACACGATATACGTGCGTTTTTTTGTCACGTATACTTGCATTTTATTCCCAAGTATATGACCATTTTCTTACAAACGCGCATATATATGCGCACAAAAAAGCCCATATATATGTGTTACAAACAAGCAGGTGATATATGCGGTCGCAGAAAGTCGTCGTATAAGGGGCACCGAATTATACCGTCAGCAAAAAACCCCTTCATGTACGATGAAGCTGAAAAGTAACTTCAGTTTGAATCAAGCGTGGCCGCAATGCCCGCGTTAATTTCGAACAAGATTTCGTTCTTATTCATTGCCCTCACAGCAGTGGTGGTTGTTGGCTCCCCGACAACGGATTTGTTGGAGTCCGTGGATTGTCTCTTGAGAGACTTTGTACGCTATTTCACAAATGCTGACCGAAACAACGATCGGTTCAGTTAGAAATTAGCGTCCGACAGGCAAAACACGACTCATAAGCTCTTGATGTAATGCGAAACATGACCTTGAGACCTTTCTTCTTTTCTCTCTCGAGCGCGAATTATCACCTTTTTCGCCTCCACGAACACGTTCTAAACCTCCTAGTCTCGAAGCTTTTTCTTATTTCCCTGGTATTCTCACTGACTTTAATAGCCTTCCACCTGCCTCTCTTTCGTTAGTGCTCCTCCACTTTAATTGTGATTTTCATGGTTAACTAACTCGTTCTCGTTCAACTTGCATAAAATGTCCCTCAGGTATCAATTTGCTATTATGCGCATATATATGCGCGTTTGTAAGAAAATGGTCATATACTTGGGAATAAAACGCAAGTATACGTGACAAAAAAAAGCACGTATATCGTGTCATAATTTTGAAACAAATGGCCGACCATAAACTGGGAGCTGCAAGATACAAGTTCAAGGCACTAGGTTATTATAAAGAGCAAAAAGCATATTCAAACAGCTGAAAATGGCATGTAGCTGGCCCAGCCAATGGTACCATTATGGCATCAAATTAATTGGAAAAAGGTCTTGAGTTGGTCTTGAGGTTGTTTCCCCAACCCATTCCCACAACAAGTTTTACAAGACAAGAAGTAGTTGTAAGCATGTTTAAGAAATTTCTCTTAACAAATTTCTCAAGTGTTCAAAACTATGGCTTGTAAGGAAATCAATCTAATTTCCTTATAAAATCAGTACAGTTTTGTTTGATGAAACCTAAGAAATTCAATATTAAACATCATGGTTTCATATCTTTATTTCCATTTCAAGTTTTCTTCAGCTTAATTACATTTTCCTTTTGCTCCTGTATCCTTCGCATCCCCAGTGTCATCTATTACATACTCTCCTTTCAGCCCCTTCAAAACTTTCTGAAAATTAATGTAAAGGAAGGTAAAAATATAGACAACAGTATATAATAAAAACTAAACATTTGAGGTACATTACCTTGCTCAGAAATTATGCCTGTCAGGCAGGTAAATTAAGATTAAGTGTCAACTATCCAAAATTTTCCCATCTCTAAAATTGCAAACCAAAAGCATGGGTTAACCCCTTTGGTAAAAGGTCAATTTTTCGACTTTTTGAACTTTTTTTTATAGCCTAGAAAGGCGTTTTTTCCTTCTAGAATATCGTAAAAGACATTTTCCTGGCCCATATTGCCTAAAAAAAAAAGATTGAAATATGGCTATTTTTGGACAAAAACCATGGGTTAACCCCTTTGGAAAAATGTCAATTTTTCGACTTTTTGAACTTTTTTGTTTTTATAGCTTAGAAAGACGTTTGTTCGTTCTGGAATATCGTAAAAGACATTTTCCTTGCCTATATTGTATAAAAACAATGTCGGAAATAAAGCCATTTTTGGACCAAAACCATCGGTTAACCCCTATGAAAATATGTCAATTTTTTGACTTTTTGAACTTCTTGTTTTTATAGCCTAGAAAGGCGTTTTTTCGTTTTAGAATATCGTGAAAAACATTTTAAAGGCCTATATTGCCTAAAAAAAAAAAGAAGTAGGAAAAATGGCCGCTTTTCGAACAAAACCATGGGTTAACCCCTTTGGAAAAATATCAATTTTTCGACTTTTTGAACTTCTTCTTTTTATAGCCTAGAAAGGCGTTTTGTCGTTCTAGAATATGGTAAAAGACATTTTTCTGGCCTATATTGCTTAAAAAAAAAGGTGGAAAAATGGCCATTGTTGGACCAAAACCATGGGTTAACTCCTTGGGAAAAATGTCAGTTTTTAAACTTTTTGAACTTTTTGTTTTTATAGCCTAAAAAGGCGTTTTTTCGTTCTAGAATATCGTAAAAGACATTCTCCTCGCCAATATTGCCTAAAAAAAAAAGTTGAAAAATATGACCATTTTTGGACCAAAAGCATAGGTTAACCCCTTTCAAAAAATGTCAATTTTTCGACTTTTTGAACTTTTTGTTTTTATAGCCTAAAAAGGTGTTTTTTGCTTCTAGAATATCGTAAATGTCATTTTGTTGGCTTAGATTCCCTCCCCCCCAAAAAACAATGGTCGAAAAAGGGCCATTTTTTGGGCGAAAACCATAGGTTAACCCCTTTGGAAAAATGTCAATTTTTCGACTTTTTGAATCTCTTGTTTTTATAGCCTAGAAAGGCCTTTTTCCGTCCTAGAATATCGTAAAAGTCATTTTGCTGGCCTATATTGCCTAAAGAAAAATATGGAAAAATGGCCATTTTTGGACCAAAACGATGGGTTACCCCCTTTGGAAAAATATCAATTTTTCGACTTTTTGAACTTCTGTTTTTATACCCTCGAAAGGAGTTTTTTTGTTCTAGAATATCGTAAAAGACATTTTCCTGGCCTATATTGCCTAAAAAAAAAATTGAAATATGGCCATTTATGGACCAAAACCATGGTTTAACCCCTTTGCAAAAATGACAATTTTTAAACTATTTGAAGTTATTTTTTTATAGCCTAGAACAGCATGTTTTCGTTGTACAATATGGTAGAAGATATTTTCCTGGCCTCTTTTTCCTAAAAAAAAAAAAGTGTTTGAAATGTGGCCATTTTTGGACCAAAACCATGGGTTAACCCCTTTGGAAAAATGTCAGTTTATCGACTTTTTGAACTTCTCGTTTTTATTGCCTGGAAAGGCGTTTTTTTGTTCTAGAATATCGTAAAAGACATTTTCCTGGCCTATATTCCCAAAAAAAAAAGGTGGGAAAGTGGCCATTTTTGTACCAAACCATGGATTAACCCCTTAAAAAAATGTTAATTTTTCGACTTTTTGAACTTCTTCTTTTTAAAGCCTAGAAAGGCGTTTTTTTCGTTCTACAATATCGTAAAAGACATTTTCCTGGCCTATACTGCGTATGAAAAAAATGCACAAAAATGACCGTTTTTGGACCAAAACCATGGTTTAACCCCTTTGGAAAAATGTCAATTTTTAAACTTTTTGAACTTATTGTTTTTACAGCCTAGAACGGCATTTTTTCGTTCTAGAATATCGTAAAAGACAATTTCCTGGCCTATATTGCCAAAAAAAAGAAGTTGAAAAAATTGCCATTTTTGGACAAAAACCATGGGTTGACCCCTTTGGAAAAAAGTCAATTTTTCGACTTTTTGAACTTTTTTGTTTTTATAGCCTAGAAAGGAGTTTGTTCGTTCTGGAAAATCGTAAAAGACGTTTTCCTTGCCTATATTGCCTAAAAAAAATGTCGGAAATAAGGCCATTTTTGGACCAAAACCATGGGTTAACCCTTTTAAAAAAATGTCATTTTTTTTTTTACTTCTTGAACTTCTTGTTTTTAAAGCCTAGAAAGGCGTTTTTTCGTTGTATAATATCGTAAAAGTCATTTTGCTTGCCTACATTACCTAAAAAAAAGGTGGAAAAATTGGCCATTTTTGTACCCAAAGCATGGGTTAACCCCTTTAAAAAAATGTCCATTTTTCGACTTTTTGAACACTTTGTTTTTATAGCCTAGAAAGGCGTTTTTTTGTTCTAGAATATCGTAAAAGACATTTACCTGGCCTATATTGCCTAAAAAAAAAAGTACAAAAATGGCCATTTTTAGACCAAAAGCATGGGTTAACCCCTTCGGAAAAATGTCAATGTTTCGACCTTTTTAACTTCTTGTTTTTATAGCCTAAAAAGTCGTTTTTCTTGTTCTAGAATATCGTAAAAGACATTTTCTTGGCCTAAATTCCCTAAAAAAAAAAGGTAGGAAATTTGCCATTTTTGGACCAAAAGCATTGGTTAACCCCTTTGGTAAAATGTCAATTTTTCGACCATTTGAACTTGTTTTTTTTACAGACTAGAATGGCGTTTTTTCGTTCTAGAATATCGTAAAGACATTATCCTGGCCCATATTGCATTAAAAAAAAAGTAGGAAATATCCTCATTTTTGGAAAAAAACCATGGGTTAACTCCTTTGGAAAAATGTCAATTTTTATACTTTTTGAACTTTTTTGTTTTTATAGCCTTGAAAGGCGTTTTCTCGTTCTAGAATATTGTAAAGGACATTATTCTGGTCTATATTGCCTGAAAAAATAAGGTAGGAAATTTGCCATTTTTGGACAAAAACCATGGCTTAACCCCTTTGGAAAAATGTCCATTTTTCGACTTTTTGAACACTTTGTTTTTATAGCCTAGAAAGGCGTTTTTTTGTTCTAGAATACCGTAAAACACATTATTCTGGCCTATATTGCCTAAAAAAAAAGTTGAAAATATGCCCATTTTTGGACAAAAACCATGCCTTAACCCCTTTGGAAAAATATCCATTTTTTGACTTTTTGAACACTTTGTATTTATAGCCTAGAAAGGCGTTTGTTCGTTCTAGAATATCGTAAAAGACTTTTTCCTGGCATATATTGCCTAAAAAAAATTGTCGGAAATATGGCCATTTTTGGACCAAAACCATAGGTTAACCCGTTTGGAAAAATGTCAATTTTTTTGACTTTTTGAGCTTTTTGTTTTTATAGCCTAGAAAGGCGTTTCGTTCTAGAATATCGTAAAAGTCATTTTGGTGGCTTATATTGCCTAAAAAAAAGGTGGAAAAATTGGCCATTTTTGGACCAAAAGCATGGGTTAACCCCTTTGGTAAAAATGTCAATTTTTGGCCTTTTTGAATTTTTTGTTTTTATAGCTTAGAAAGGCGTTTGTTCGTTCTAGAATATCGTAAAAGACATTTTCCTGGCCAATATTACCAAAAATAAAAAGAATGGAACAGTTACCTTTTTTTGACCAAGACCATGGACTACCCCTTTTCGAAAAATCCCAATTTTTCGACTTCTTTTGACTTGTTGTTTTTTTAGTGCAGAAAGGCGTTTTTTTCGTTCTAGAATATCTTGAAACACATTATCCTGTCCTTTTTTGCCTAAAATAAAAAGATGGAAAAATTGCCAATTTTTCATCAAAACTATGGACTAATCCTTTTAGAAAAATGCCCTCCTTTCGACTTTTTTTCTTCTTGTTTTTCATTGTCTAGGAAGGCTTTTTTTTTCTTTCTAAAACATACTAAAAAACATATTTTAACCCTATTTCGCCTAAAATAAAAAGATGGAAAATTGCGAATTTTTGACCAAAACCATTCACTATCCCCTTTGGAAAAATCCCAGTTTTTGGACTTTTTTGAATTACTGTTTTTATAGTCTTTAAAGGAGGTTTTTCTTTCTATAATATCATGAAACACATTTTCCATGCCCATTGTACCAAAAATGAAAAGAATCGAACAATTGCCAAGTTTTGACTAAGACCATGGACTATCCCCTTTCGAAAAATCCCAATTTTTCGACTTCTTTTAACTTGTTGTCTTTATAGTCTAGACACCAATTTTTGACCCAGACTGACTGTTTTAACTTTTTGTTTTTATAGTCTAGAAAGGGGTTCTATTTTTCTACAATATCGTGAAACACCTTTTCCTGGCCTATTTTGTTTGAAATAAAAAGACGGAAACTCTTTTTTACTTTCTATAATATCCTGAAATACATTTTCCTGACCTTTTTTGCTTAAAAGAAAAAGATGGAAAAATTGCCAACTTTTTGACTGAGACCATGGACTAAACCCATTTGGAAAAATCCCAATTTTTCAGGTGGACCGGAAGCCCTATGAATGGCTCACAAGATTTGTTTAGAAAACAATAGATAGCCCTAACCCAAACAAAACTAACAATAAACCCCCACTCTGAAACAATAGAGCTTCGGGTCTTGGTCAAAAATATGAAATGTTTTCCATCCATTTATTTTAGGAAAAATAGAACAGGAAAATGTTATTGTCGATATTCTAGATAGAACGAAGCCTTTCTAGACTATAAAAATATAAACGTAAAGGAAATCGGAAAAACTGCATTTTTGCGAACGTGTCATCTTTAAGGCAAAATAGGGGAAGAAAATTTGTTTCTTGAATTCCCCGCACCCAAAAAACTGACAACCAGGAATGCGGTGCGGGATAAGCAGACAATTCTTAGCCCATTTATTGAACTAACCAACTAATTACAAAATCAAACAAACTATACGTTTGATGCGGCCAAAGTAAATTGAGTAAACAAAACCACTTACAATAACTGTCAATCATCAGGAAAACACAACTAAAATCGTTACAAGGAAATGGATTACAGGATTTCAATCAAAATATAAAAAAGAACAAAAATTTAACTGTCCGCTTGTAAAAATCCACAATGAAACTTGTTTACTGTTCAGCGAATATATACTTGCTACTTTGCATATCACACTTTCTTCTCATAATCTCATGCCGGCACTTAAAACACACTGCCGACAAATGCACCTGTGCTTGGGAATTCAAGAAACCATTTATCTTTTGTTTCATTACGCTTCGCTGCATTCAGGCAAAGATAAATGAACAATTCTTGAATTCCCCGCACCCAAAAAACTGACAACCAGGAATGCGGTGCGGGATAAGCAGGCAATTCACAATCAGTGGCAAAAGCATATAAGGATACAAGATAAGGCAATGTTCATTAAGCAAACATATTTACCGTATAGTAAATAGTTAATCGCTTGGATACCGTAAGGGTACTGTCCGAAAAATGTTAAGCATATCCACCTGTGGCAAGGATACTGCTCATCAAGCATCGTTAAGCTATCAGAATTGATTGGGCAAATGTAAATCTCTCCATATTGCTGCATACAACACAACTCGCACAATGTTTATCAAGCAAATCACATACTGAAAATTAAAGAGCCAAATTTCTAGATACCACAAGGGTATTTTCCAAAGATTCATCGACATAACCATCTGCGGCTTGGATACTGCGCCAACCACCATGTCTACGCCAAACTCTCCCAGAAACTCCGCTGCGTGCTGCTTGGGAAGCACCACCTGAACGAAGGCTATGTAAACCAAATTCGTTTGAGTCTAAACCAAGTTCGGAAATCATTTGGCGAAACTGTTCCCGTGCCCGAGAATATGACAGAGGAGCTTGTCGCAGCTTGTACCCGGTACCCAATTTCTGGCAGAGACAAAATAATGACTGAGATGGTTGATGCTCTCCGCGCTGAAGGAATAACTCTAGCAGTTTCACTGGACAAGAGCTAGAAGGTAAACGAGCAACTTTAACCACAGATCCCTGACGGAATTGATCGTTCTTACGTCTGTCTAGGAAAACAGACATGTGGGTGGCGCAAAACTTTAAGTCACAGGCACGTAAGTCACGCAGCTCTGACCAACGTAGGAAGGCACAAAAACCAAGCGCAACCAGCGACACCATTTGCAAGTTCGGTAGAGAAGCACGAGGGTGACCATAGGAACGAATTAGCGCCCAAACGTGATGAGATTCAATAGGCTGTTTTTTCTTAGATGGGCCAGCCAGGAGGCGTTTAAAACCAGCCAAGGTCTGAGAAACGAGCGGATCGTCGACAGGATTAGGACATCCAAGTTTCTTATGTAGCCATGCAATGCCATAAGCTGCTCCAAGGATTGACGAGCGAGATAAGCCACGGTCTGAAAGACTTGTTAAGTAGAGAGCAAGAGCGGTTGGGTTAGACTGTAAAGGAGGAAACGAGTAAGACTTGCACCAGTCAATCCATCGATTGGCTGCCCCTGCATACGAAGACACGGTTGAAGCGGCACAGTCATTAAGTATGACAGTCTTTAACAGTTCAACAAGCCTCTGAATCTCCGCGTTGCTCCGTTGGAAAGGCGACAAGCCTAAAGTGAAAAATCAACAATGTCCAAAACATGGCACTTTAAAGACAGGAACAACATCCAATTGCTACACAGCACTAAACGCGCAAGATACACAACGTCTGCAACGAAAACTGCCCACATGGCAAGTTAACACAGCACCAGTACACACTCCAACACATGGAGACTTGGCCCACTCGGCGTCAACTGGTAAGCAAATCCAGGCAAAAGGATAGGAGTCCACTTGACTCTAAAATGAACACACTACTGTGTCAGCACTGCCCTCTCGGCTTGCTTCAGCTGCACAACTCGTGCGCACTAGTACAGCTCCAAGTCCACTGACTTGCACAGAGCAAAGGCCCACACCTAGGCCAAAAAGGCTCAGACAAAACAAAAACAAAAAATTAGGCTGAACAACTCGTTCAAGGTACTCATCTAATACCCGAAAAACGTTCTACAGCAAAACTAAGGAAATGCAATTCTCAAAGCAAATACCCTACACGAGGGAATACCATGCCCGAAAAAATCCGCGGCTGCGGAACCAGGGAGAAAAGTAGACTCATGTAAAGGAATCTCCCGCCAGTCAAGAACAAAAGGGTGGAAAACCCCGGGGCTTCGAGACACCAACGGCCACCAATGAGCAGATTGCCAAAAGGGGATAATGAGAGTGCCCTGTTCTTTACCCACTTTCATGTGATTGATAACCCTGGGAATAAGG
Source organism: Porites lutea (assembly GCF_958299795.1). Lineage (NCBI taxonomy): Eukaryota > Metazoa > Cnidaria > Anthozoa > Scleractinia > Poritidae > Porites > Porites lutea. Next base: position 5,989,444 of record NC_133209.1, read on the forward strand.
AAGACTGGGGGGACCAACCAATTGTTTTCCCCTCCCCAGCTGACGGTAAAAGAATCAACAGTTTCGGTCCCAGGACACCACCATCGAGAACAAAACCTGGGCAACTGGAAAGAATTATGACTCGCAAAACGATCTACGGTGTGGGGTCCCCACAGAGTATCCAACTGGCGAAAATGGACAGGGTTGAGCATCCAATCATCGGTGTCGACAACTTTCGACCAATAATCAGCTTTAAAATTAAAATGGCGAGGTATCCACTCCGCAGAAAAGCGAATGCCTGCTTCATGGCGCAAATTGTAAATGGCAACCGCTTCTTTTTGCAAATGAGGCTTACTACTGCCGACGGACAAAATACTGCAGACGCTCTGATTGTCAGATCTATGCTTGCACTCCTTGCCCGCCAAAAGACCGGAAAACGACTGAAGAACAAATCTAATTGCACGAATCTCGCGGAAAGAAGAGCTGCATAGGGCCTCGGAACCCAACCAGTTCCCTCTAGCGATGTGCGTACCAAATTGAACAATAAATCCCGCCCAACCCACATTGCTGGCATCAGAATAAGACAAAAGCTCTATCTTCGGGGAGGGCCTCCAGATTGGTTTTCCGCACAAACGAAAGAAATTATCTCTCCAAAAATTAAGTTCCTCTACAGCTTCACGCGTTAAAGCCACCTTGCAGCTAAGGCTATGAACGCTATTAAGGACTGCGTACAAGGCTCGGGTGCGCAAACGCACAACTGGACCTAATGCGAGCTCCATAGAAATAAGGGTACCCGTAAAACGAGACACATCCCTAGCCGTGGGTGAAACATCGTCAAGAAGCAGTGAAATCAGATTAAACAGGTGATCAATCTTGCCTGGTGGGATACTAAATTCTCCTTTGGTAAGGTCCAAAATAAAGCCTAAGTGCTCCCCTTTTTGACGCGGTTCAAAATTGCTCTTTTCCTCATTCACTAGCAGGCCAAGGCGATCAAGATCGCCTCGCACTAGTTGCGCTTCCTGAGAACACGAATCTTTACTTGAATCGGCGCCGATACCGTCGTCCAAATAGACAGAAATCCTAATGCCTTGCGACCGCCAGTGTGCAACAACTGGTCTTAACAATTTGGTAAAAACATAAGGAGACGTACTTAAACCAAAAGGAAGCGAACAAAACAAAAAATAGCGCGGCTTCCCATCGAAAGTAAACGAAAAAGCCAAATACTTCCAATGCTCTTGAAAAATGTCAACATGATGGTAGCCATTACGAAGATCGAAAGTAAAAAACCAATCATCTGGCTGAAGAATTTCCGCCACGACTCGGAGGTCTTCGAACTTAAACTTACGCTTGGCTAGGTGCTTGTTAAGAAAGCGAAGGTCAAGAATCAATCGAAGTTTGCCATTCTTTTTAGGAACTACACCTAAGGGACTGCAAACATGAACTTGGTCACGCTTGACTTCCACCGCGCTTCCCGCCAACAACAATTGCTCGATAGCCTCACAAACAAAAGATCTATTGTCAACAGCGCTTTTATGATTACTAAAGAAATACTTCACTGGAATTGAAACAAATGGTAACTTATAACCGCTTTCAATGACACTAAGAACAAAAGAAGAGGCCCCAATAGAACGCCAAACATGCAAAAACTTGCGCAAGCGGCCTCTAATCCAAAATACTGAGGAAACGCCCGTGTCAAGTTCAGCCTCGCCGCGCTCCGAAAATTCGTCAAAGTCAGAGTCAGCTAGTCATTTAGCGGAAGAGGAGACTTTACAGTCCTTGATGAAATGGCCTGCTTCGCCGCAACCAAAGCAGCGATAAACAGAAGCTTTTTTCTCCGGTACAGGATTAACCAAAAGCTGACCGACATCCGGGCGAAAATCCACGATTCTATGTGACGGACCAAAATTTACACTGGGGCCGCTTTTGGAAGATGTAGACTGAGACTTAAAACGAGTCCCCATTTTGCTTCTCAGGCTATTTTTTCGATTTCGCTTCTCCCGAGACCTCTCAGCTTCCTTGCGCGCGACACGAAGTTTCTTTTCTTCTTCGTCATTTTTAGTGAGTGGGTCTGCCTCAAAATATTCTACCACGTCCCAGCCATCCCGGTCAGCAATAGAAATAAGCTTATTTCTGTTATCAAGGAGTGACATACCTTCGTTGGCAATCTTAGTAATCGCGTCATCCGCCCCAGCCCTCTCTAAAATCTGATTGAACTTATCCTTGACGTCAGTGTTGAACTTGAACTGTTTCTTGTTACTCTTATATTTGAACTCGGGCTCCTCCTCTGCAGACTTGCGTTTTAGTGAGTCGAGCTGTTCCTTGACAACCTTGACCTCCTCCGTTTTCGCCTCCAGGGCCTTTAAGATTTCCTTCGCCCAAGTTGGGGGCTCAGGGCTGCGAGAAGCGGAACGACTTCTACGGTGCGAACGCTCGCGGACACTCCTCCGCGAAGGCGAAGAACTACGGCCAGAACCGCTTGAAGCTGCAACATGTGAACGTGAACTACGACGGCCTGAACTTCGATGTTCTCTTGTTCTGGACGGCCGGGCAACAGGGTCTTCAATGTCCGCGTTGACTCTCGAAACATGAGAACGAACTGAAGCAGGGCGACCACGACGGCCCCGCGCCATGTGGACGACAAAGGAGGAACGAGCTAAGAATTTAACTGTCCGCTTGTAAAAATCCACAATGAAACTTGTTTACTGTTCAGCGAATATATACTTGCTACTTTGCATATCACACTTTCTTCTCATAATCTCATGCCGGCACTTAAAACACACTGCCGACAAATGCACCTGTGCTTGGGAATTCAAGAAACCATTTATCTTTTGTTTCATTACGCTTCGCTGCATTCAGGCAAAGATAAATGAACAATTGGTGATATTCTACATAGGACAAAAAGCCTTTGTAGACCATGAAAATATCGAGTTAAAAGCGTTGAGAAAGTTGCATTTTGTCAAAGGGGTTAATCCATGGTTTTGGTCAAAAATTTGAAATAATTTTCATACGTTCATTTTAGGGAAAATAGGGCAAGAAAATGTGTTTGGTTGTTTGTTTGTTGTTGTTGTTTTTTTCTTAACAGAAAGAAAGCCTTTCTATGCAAAAGAAACATTATCTTGAAAGAAGTAAGTTGAAAAAATGCATTTTTGCCAAGGGCGGTTAGTCCATGGTTTTGGTCAAAAATATGAATTTTTTTTCCATCTTTTTCTTTTAGGAAGAATAAAGCAGAAAATGTGTTTGTCGATATTCTAGATAATAAAATGGCCCTTTTAGACTATAAAAATGTCGACTTAGAAAAAGTCGAAAAAAATGCATTTCTCCAAGGGGTTAGTCTATGTTCTGGTCAAAGCTTAGATATTTTTTCATTTGCTTATTTTAGGCAAAATAGGCCAAGAAAATGGGTTTGGTGGTACTCTAGACAGAAAAAAAGCCTTTCTATGCTATAAAAGCGTTATCTTAAAAAAAGATGAAAAAAAAGCATTTTTGCAAAGGTTGGTTAGGCTATGGTTTTGGTTAAAAGAGGAAAGGTTTTCCATCTATTTATTTTAAGGAAAATAGAACAGGAAACTATCATTGACGATATTTTAGATAGAAAAAAAGCCTTTCTAGACTATAAAAACATTAAAAACTGTTTTTTTGCGTCCGAAATTTACAATAACTGACGAAAAAAATAGAAGAAAAAAAAAATAGCAAGAACGGGAAGAAAGAAAGGAGGAAAGGGGAAAATCAATGGTTGTACGCAATTTTACATTGACTGTTTTGGAGATTTTGGCCAAAAAAGCTTTACAGCGCGAAGAGCTCTGTTTGGCGGTAACATATTTAAAATCGAGTTACGTAAATTTTATAAATTTTGATGGGTGCTTGGCATATTATATACGATTAGACAATTACTGAACAGAATTTTGCTACCTAGTTTAATACTTCCAGTTAACGATATGTTTACAATATTCAACTAAAAACTGCTCTTCAAATTCGCGAGAAAAGAAAACGTGAACAATCAATCAAACATGTAGATTATAAGTATTAAGTTATTCTCCGTCATTTCCATGTTCCTCATCTTAGCCACTAACATAAGGCCAGTATCTTTGGTAGGTTCCAGTCCACCCCTCATGGAAACGAGTGTCAGAGTTGCCTACGTTGCTGATGAAACGAATCCAGAGATAGGTGTTGGAAGTGAAGGAACCAGACGGAATACTGTGCCCCGACCAGCCGTTAGTAAGCACTGTATCACCAAATCTATAAACAAGCCACAAATCAAAGTTAACACGTACAAGAGATATTGCCCGAAAGAGGCGACCAGTTAATAATAACATTTTTACACGTGACATTAGGAAGTAACATAATTGTAACGTAACATGACACAACATAACAACGTTTTTATTCACGATGATGAGCAGATTAAAACTCGAGTTACTATACTCCTATTACGTTTCTTAAAATTAAATTTCTCTCCTCTCCCACCCTCATTACATTTTCTACTGGTCTAAGCTTTTTACAGCTGGAAAAGTTCCCCAACAGCTCTTACTGGTCAATTCGAGGTCATATGATATCAAACAACTATGACATCTAATTTAACTACGACCAAAAGCTTCTGAGAAGGCAAGATTGCACAATGTATGATGTCAGATCATAACAGCGCATTGCAGCGGCAACCAATGTTAACCGGTGGCTTAGATTTGCTTTCCCGAATTAATTTTACACGTAGAAGGTTTCCGTCGGGGGTTAATAATATACAATAAAGCCTAGTCACTCATAAACCTGGGTAATTTTGTTTGCACTTGGAAAATATTGAGATTCATGGGATTACCACTAGATTCGGAGAAACTTTAACTAAGATTTGTAGTGGACAACTTAGTTGCAACACCTGCCACTGGAATAAACTTTAACCAGACATACCTAAAAAGCTTGATAAAATCAGATTTTTACTTTGGATTTCCTTCTTTCACTTTGATAAGGCTGGTTCAACCAGAGTTGATCAAGAAAACCTAGCTTTTAGCCAGACTCTTGATAATCCTGTTTACGGAGGAAAGGTGGGGGAGAGGGGGTTTTGGGGCTAGTAATAGTACGTCTCTGTTCTATTGAGTATTTTATGGTGACTAAAGGTGTGACTATTCAAATAGAACGGCAGTATGATGACATGGTGTGTTTGTTTTCAGCATTTTAAAAAATGAAATTTGGACAGTTTGTCTGACCGCTTTTGGGAGAAAAGGGTTTAATATTTTTCTTGTATGCCCTTCCTTTCCGTAAATGGAAATAGTCTCGCAGAACATTAAGATAGATTGCAGTCACCTTCCTGAAGTTATGGCAACCGTGTCATAGCCACTTTCAGTCGCAAAATCCGTGAATATATGTTCAGCGGTCTCTGTGGTGCGGTAGACTAACCAAACGCAATCGAGGCTATCCGCGTAACCATTCGGATAGCCTGGAGAGGAAATTGTTCCACTTCCATCTTCATATACACCGCCACAGGACGTGTCTGTAAAGAAGTATCAAAGAACAAACAAGGTTAACCATCTTTCATGGTTTGACCTTGCGAAAAAAATCCTTGGAATGTTACATGGATATGCACTTGCTTAAATGAGAACTGGAAGACAATCATGCTTGTCTGCGGCTTAATCTTATTCGTATTTGGCCAAACGATCCTCAAAATTCAGGAAGCCTCATTTACAGTTCGTTTTTTCCTTTCATCCCAGTTGATGACACTGTGTTAGTCGACTAGTCATGAAGCTTAAAAGGACAGGTAATGGAATGGAAAAGTTAAGACACAACCTGTACAATTAAAGCAGGAAAGCAAAGACAAATACATAAATTTGTCCGGATTTACTACTTGAGATAAAAAAAAGTTACTTCTATTGCATTGTGAACGAAGCCACAAGAGAATTCTACTTCAAAAAAACAACAACAAAAAAAAAACAAAAGAAATTTTATGTTCAACGAGTGTCTTTATATCTGATCAAGACATGGATAAACTTTACCTCCAATTTTTTAGACCAAAATAACCCCAAATTTAAACATTAGTGCAAGAATAAGTTCATCTATATCAGAGATTTTGAAGCCGTTTAAAAACCTCGCAGTCGTGTATTATCAGGTTTAAAAAGTCTCGGCTTCGCCTAGAGTTCTTAAACCTGATAATTCTCTCCTGCTCGTTTTTTTTAAAAAGTACTTAAAATCATCTATCTCGTATTACTAAAAACTGAATCATTGGAGAATTTAATTCTAGAGCTCTGACTGGCTTAGCCATCATGGTATATAAGCCATTATACCTTATACCATGCTCTCCAAACATAGTAACTGTACGCGTCTGCTCAAAATTAAAAACAAACTGAATTCGGTTGTTTTTACAAATAAAGTCGGGACGAATTCTGAATATTTTGTGGGCTTTTTTGATAAAACAATTATTCACTAGCGCTTGTTGGATATGAGATGATTATAGCCAACTCATATGCAACGCACACTCGTGAAATAATTGTTAATTATCCTCCCCATATGGCCATATTACCTCGAAGAATATGAATTTTGCTTTCCAAAATTTTGCCTTGATGACCAACGAATGGTAGAGTCGAGAGTCAAGTCGTTGGCGGGTTCAGCAGTTATTTGGCCTCTCAGTTCGTTTTGTTTGATGCCCTAAAGCCTCGACTGTTTACATTTTTGGCTAAAAACTATAAACAAAACACCAACGTTTATTGCAGTGGTTCAATAAACCACTTGTGCGACGACGACTTTTTGCAACAAAAAGCAAAAATCATTTCGTTTTTTATATATATATTTAACAATTATTCCTCGAGCCCGAATGGGCTCTGAGTCAATAGCCCATGAGGCCGAAGGCCAAATGGGCTATTGACTCAGAGGCCATGAGGAATAATTGTTTTAGTAAAATCCAACTAGTTGGTCAAAAATATCGAGAATAAAAATCTTTTAGCTAGTTAAAGCTAGACTTTAATCCTTAATTTTTTGCCGCCAAAAAGCCCACGCTTTTCGCTACTAGCTAGTGGGCTATAACATATAGCCTAGTAGTAGCTCAACCAATCAGAACGCAGCATTGATAATAGACCACTAGTTGGATTTTACTAAATATATATAGCCCTAGTTTGTACAAGAAAGGAAAACCCTGAAGAATTATAGAATTACATTAACTGCAAGGAATGCTGGTTAATATAAGAAAAACCAAATCTTCAACGACGTTTCACAGGAAAACTACACGACAGAGCATACTGATTACAACACTTTACTCACCAACTTGCTGGTAACTAAAACTAAATCCCTTCTTTGTTGTAGCTCCATTGCTGATAAATCTCACTCGCAGGACATTTCCGGATGAGGTAAAAGGGGGCGGTTTGTAAGTTGTTCCATCAAATATAATGGTTGGTTTTTCGTAATGGTTTGTATCGTAGATCATCAGATAGTCCTTGCCACTCTCTGTTTTGAATTCCGTAAAGTCAAGCCGGATTTTTTTGTTCACCGGAACTTGAATCTGCCACGTACAGTATTCGTCATCATTGTAATTTGCAGGATAATTTGACGAATTCACGGTTCCACTTGGACCACTTAAAAACTGCCCACAGCTCGTAACTGAAATTAAAAAATGTAGAATTTCATTGAGACTAGTGTGCTCACTCAAGATCGAATTTGAAGTCGGAAGTTGTACTTTTGATCCAGAAGAAGAGGATACCACACAAGGCGTCGCCTCTGCAATTGGGATAAGGACCCCAACAGAGGAGAACGAAAGCTCTCTTAATCCGGGGTCTACAGGTCCGTTTCTGGAAATTAAATGTTGGCAAATTTTCTACGCCAAAATAAAATATTCAAATCAAAATCTGTAAAGAAAAGAAGCATCGGTTCTACCCAAAGAACCATTTCATTCAACCTGTAGTATTGTACTTTTTGTTCTGCAAACCTACATGTATTGAAACCTCTGTCTTGAATGTAAACAACAACAGCTTTCTAAATCCGTTAATTGTCGAAAGAAACGGGATCCGGAAATTAGTCATTAGGCCACCGAACCTCTACCTCTATCGAAAATTTATTTTCAAACCTTAACGCAGTTAATTACCTTATTATTATTATTATTATTATTATTTTTTGATTTCGTTTAATTCTTTTTACTGAACATCACTTTGAGCAAAGCACAGCTCCTCTAAGAGCGCGTTTGATTGACCGCATGGGAATAAGAATAGAAAGAAGAAACTAAAAAATCACTTTTTTCACAGGTAGCCCAAGCTTCGAAATACGAGCGTCGGCGAGCATCGGCATTGTTGGGTAACATTCTAAATAGAAGGATTTGTATGGGGAAAAAACATATCGTTTCTGTAACCTACAAAAAGGAAATGATTTCAATTAAAAAAAAAAAAACAGCTTACCTTACTTAAAATATGTGTTACGTCTCTCCTGTGTGGTCCACGGGCCGATTTATGGCCGTTTAATGGGTTTTTATGTAAACGGCTCTATATAAAGGTAAACCTTTATACCTACCTGGGGTAAGATCTAGAAATCTGGTGGAAATTATTAATTAAGATGACTGATCTAACTTTCCCGTGGTCTAAAAATTCGCGGTAGAAGAGGTTTTTGTCACAATTTCCTGAGTGTTGTTATTCACGAACACAATCAGTTAAACACGCTAAGCAACAGTTTGTCTTTTTACTTACCCTCACAGATAGGCTGACTTCCTGTCCAGCTTCCATCTGCTTGACAAGTTCTGGTTAGGTCACCAACAAGTTTATACTGAGGGTCACACTCTAACAGCACTGTGCTCAGGAAAGTAAAGACGTCACCATATCTGACTCCGTTATCTGGTGTACCTGGATCACCACAGTTGACAACTAAAAATAACAGGATTACTCTCTCACTCGTATTTGGCGTTGTAAATTTTAATTATTCATTAAAAGTTAGAATTCAATTGGTAGAGTTTGAGTTACATATACGCTTCTGTCATCAACTGCCGAAGGTAAATTATTAAACAGAAGAATTTAATGTCGATACAAAAATCTGCTCAGCTAATTCATATTTCTTCAACTTTTAGCGAGGTCTAGTGATAGAGGTACGTTAAAAGCACACAACTCAGGAACTACGGGATATCCAGGTAACCGCGTGAAAAAGATGTTTTAAAATGGCTTACCAATGTTTATTTTTGTTCAAATTAACGCTTTTAAAAGTGTTTCTGCGTTATTCCTTATAACAACTTATTGCAAGAACAAAAGAATTTATTCAACTTACTTTCACACGTAGGCTGAGTTCCAGTCCACAAGCCATTATCCTCACATGTTCGTACAGCAGACCCTTGTAATGTATAACCAACGTTGCACTCGAATTTAATCGAGTTACCATACTGGTAAGACGACGAATTCTTATTTCCATTTTCAGGTACACCAGGATTGCCGCAGGAGCGCTCTGCGAGAAAAACCCAAGACAATAAAGGTATCTGTTCTATGTATTCAAATGCTAGCTCAGTTTCTTATATAGACCTCAGGCATGACTTTTGTACCTTTTTCTATCGATTCCATCTTGTCGGTTTATCTACTACCCTGTTTGTTTCATGCGTGTTCGTTTTCCCTTTCCTGAATGTTGTTGCTATTTCTTCGCATTTTTCAAGTATTTACTAAGTGGTTCAGTGAATCTTTATATTACCGTATATACCTTCAAAAACATTCACATATTGTGTTATACCAGTAATCTAGCCCACCTTGATTTAGCATAACTTACAAATGGTCATAGTCTATACAAATACCGTCAACCTCCAGTCATCGTTCTATTTTTATAATCTAAGGCAGATAGTGGTCAACCTGAAGGGGATATGCTACTTTGGTCAGCACATACATCTTTAAACTTTATGGTGATGTTATTTACTATGTAAATTCAGTGCTACATTTTCAGCGTCTTCGCATTGCGCGGAAGAAGCTTGGGAATTAGCATCCTCAAATTTCGGTGGGACAGACCAAACTAGTTTCTATGTCACCAATAATAAATAAGCTTGGTGCTAAATCGCCCTAGCTTTATCGAACCTTCGTATCTAAAGTTGTTTTATCATATAGTAAAAGTAACTTCCTACCGCGCTTTCAGAGAACTTTATGATGTTTCAAGTTCTCTTATTTTTGCTATGCCTGCACAGCAATGACATAATTCCCTTCAGTATTTTATTTTATACCAAAGTTACATTGATGCTGATATTTAATCACACAGCTTCCTGTAAAAAAAAAAACAAAAAGAAAAAAAAAAGAAAAATTTGCCACCTACCCAAACAAACTGGTTTGGATCCACTCCACGTTCCATTAGCTTGACAAACCTGACTGTCCTCTCCCTCCAGGTGATGGTCTGGTTTGCAAGTATACGTTACAATGGACTGGTACTTAGTATCGGTTGTTATGTTACGATATCCGCCGTAAGGATCTCCTGGATCACCACAGTCCACCACTAGGTTTACACGAAAAGCATATTAAAATCTCATCAGTTTACTATAATGATATTCTTACATTTTTTTTTACAAGAGTAAGCAAATAAGAAGTGTATGCGTGCGATGTAATCTCGCCTACGATATGGATAAATTTCTGTTTAAGATTACTGTCCTTAACATTCTTTAACTTAAACATCCCTAAAATAAGCGATCACGAGCGACTTGGAGATAGGTAGGTCTTAAAGTAGCTGCTTTATCTAATCTCTCAGGAATCTCACTCAATTATCAACCATACTGTTCCAGCACAGATACGAACTAGTTGCATGTACTTCTTAATATGAAAACTAAATATTCGGAATTAGTAACTGCTGTACTACATGTTTCAATTCCTCAAAGACTTAGGTTAGGATCCCAATTTTCTGTTTTGTTTTCCTCGAATTATTTTCTGAGCTGGAAAAGAACAGCGTCTGAGTCAATTTTGCCTTGTGAGCCTTAGAATAAAACATACCGTAACTTACATTCGCACACAGGATCGTCCCCTGACCACAGTCCTCCCCCTGCTCCGTCAGAAATACAAGTCCTGAATGAAGAGCCTGAAGGCACCAAATTATAACCATCGTTACAGGTGATACGTAGGGTAGCTCCCAGTTCATAACGGTAGCCTTGAACCGCGCCATTATCAGGAACTGGAACTGGGCTACAAAAGGCAGCTGGAAAAATGAAAAACAGATAAGAGTGGCGTGCAATGGGTATAAAAAGGTCGTGTTAATATTGATTATGGTTGTATTCCTAGACTTTCACTCAACTAAACAGGGACTGTCATTGGTTGGTTCTTGGTCACATGGCTTTTACTAAAACATTTGAGCAATTGTACCACGTTTGGGATACATTACAGCATGTGATCAAAGCATGGTGGAAAGTGGCGAGACAGAAGGCGGGAAAAACACTGCCAGTTTTCTTTTTCGTGAATGAACACAACAACACAAACATGAAGCCTCAAGCGGAAAAAGCAACGGTTTTCAAAGTTATCCCTGAAAAGAAACAGCAGCTAGTGGAGGAAAAAGATGCTGATAATGAAAGGAAAATACTTTGTAAATCATTCATTCAATGTTTTTGAGAATTAAATTTGTGTTCTTAGAAGAACCGATTCGACTGTTTGATTCGCTCCGGTTGTTCATATTCTTTTGTTAAGAAATATAACAATAATGACAAAAACAATAACAATAATGTCAGGTCCCTCGAGAAACCAGCAACTTTTGTTTTCCCTCGAGTCCTGATGTTTTCCTTGACGAAAACAAATCTAACTGTTTCCCTCGGGATCTCATCTTAAGTTCATAATATTACAAAAAGATAATGCCTAACGAATACCTACAAATATCTATTGAAACAGAATTGTACTCATTATATGATAACATGTAATAATTATATAATACTCATAAAAATTTTTTTTCGATGAAATTGAGTTAAATAGGATGAAGGAATCCAAAAAAGAAAATAATCCTCAAAATTTGTTTCAGTGTAAATACAGCGAAAATATACCGTCATATATGTTAGTGTCAGATCTCTATCAGATTTACATAATGCACGATGTATTGTCATCAGTTTTCCGGCTTAAAATGAAAATGGTACCTATAAGCACGCCATTAAAAGTTTCGTGCTTTGTTCCTTACAAACTAATGAAATAACACGGATAAATAATTTAAATTTCTGATATAATACATACCTACACATCTCGGTTGTGTTCCACTCCAGGTTCCACTTTCTTGGCAGGTTCTTGAGGCATCGACATTCTCTGGCATTCGGTAATTAGCGTCACAAGTGAAAGTTGCCGTGGTCCCAACAACATTTAAGTCACCATCAGCTCCACTCAGTACTCGTGTGGCATATTCCACTTGTCCAATCTCAGGGCAATAAACGCCTTATATTGAATAGAAAAAAGGGCAAACTATCAAAATTGACTTGACGCGCTCAGCGTTAAGGAACCCTTTCGTAACTCTGCGCCCTTTCCCTCTTAACTACGCGCCTGAGAAAGATAACGTTTTGAAGAGAAAAGCAAGCAGTCTTGGCTTAAAAAAACTTAGGGTTTCACTTAATTTTCTCAATCAGAACAAAAGTAAGATCAATCAGACAGTAAGCGACCAATATCTGTGAAAAGGACGAAACCATGTCTCTGCAGTTAAATCGCGGCAGGATTAGCACATTGATTAGATCGCTGGATTGCAGTGCCAGACCAATACCCGGGGTCTAAAAATAACAGAAAAAATGAGTGTCAGCCCTTTCCATGTAGGGATGGCGGTCCAATGTTGTGGAGACGTAGAAGTAGTGTCCTCAATATTTACTTGTGTGCAAAATACATTGTCGTGTAGGCTTCTTGTAAAGCTCTAAGTACTAGCTTTATGCAAGCTAGGCACTATGAGGCTGTTCTATCCTCTACCTCCTGTTAGTCGAGGATCAGTGCACGAAAAAAGAAAAATCAAACTACGATAGGGAACAGTAACTCAAATCTCCTATGAGACATTCGGGAAATTTTTCCTTTTTTTATGGTATTTTGAGGCTAGCAGCATTGACCTATATTATCCGACCAGAAAGCGAAATAAACATTAGCCAATTCGACCGAAATAAATAGTGGTTTTTTCTTTTAATTTGAGAAATAAGAAGAATATCTTTACATGCAAAGTCATTCCAGTATGTTAGCGCTTGGGACTGCTGCGATGAAGTAGTATAGGGCGCACCGAATTGCCTATTTTATTTATGACAAAAATACAAAAGGTTATGACGTCCTGAGATTCCTGCGCAAAATAAAGAGTATTACATCTCTACAATACTACTGATATTGGTTTCAAACACGGTTGCCGGTGTTTTCTTATTAAATGCTTATAAGCCTTTTCATTATTTCGTTTGTAACTGCACATTAAAAACAACCAATTTTCATGCACTCAATTAAAAAAAATGACACAAAAAAGTCAATCAACAGAGGAAACAAAGTGAGGGCTTCCTGTGCATTAATTTTAGGAATGTGAATCAGTATAAAGAAAAAAATGGACTGCACTTACGAATACAGCTCGCCTCTCCCCCAGACCACTGGCCATCTGCTTGACAATATCTGGTGGATGTAAATGTAGTTTTATATCCGCTGTTACAACTGTATGTTGCAGTGCTGCCCACAAGATTACCGGAACTTAGGGCTACATTGCCATTGGATGGACTGCTCAAACTGGGACAAGACAGGGCTGAAACACAAAATACAGGAAGAAATGATTTCAAGTATAGTCACAAACCTTCCTGAATAGGCCTTTCCACGTTAATGTCGTTGACACCTCCACATAACGGCTTACTTCACTCAACCGCCAAATTAAATTTATCACATCTACCAGCCCGTACACGAAATATTATTTTCACTTGCATCTTCTTCGCAACGGTTACTAGCTCCTTCATGTAATGTCATTGACACCACATAACGGCATCTTCTAGGCAACAGCAGCTTTATTGGCACCCCAAATAACAGCCTCCTCTGCGCAACGGAATAAAAAAAGTGTTGTCCCAATCACCAGCCCATACACGTACTCTCATTCACACCTCCACATAACGGCATCCTCTTCGCAACGGCTGGTGCACCTGCTGGCACTGATATCCACCATCCCTTACACTTCAAAAAGAGGCTTTAATGCTTCACTTATTACACTATCACGTAAACAATGCATAGGGGACTAGAGTAACGGCAAACAAGAGTACTTTACCTTCACAAGTTGTTTGATCTGCCTTAAGAGTGTATCCTTGCCTGCAGACACAGTAAAAAGACTGGTAGGTGTTGACACAGGAGTGTTCACAGCCGCCATTTGAAGATGCACATTCATCGATGTCTGAAAAGAAGAAATATGTTTACAGTTAATGATTATTTCCAAAGCGTCAAACTTATTTCCGTTTATTTCCAATTTCCGCCACAAAATTACATGTACAAACTTCACTTTGTCTCTGGTGTTGACTTCCGAACACGTAATGTTGATTTAACATTAGGAATATCACACTCCACCTAATTATAACATAAACCCTAAGAGCAACCCATTTACAATACCAATATCTGACAAGGTAGATACTAAGAAAACATGAAAATTTTAAATGTCAATTAAACCTTTGCAACTCCTTTTCCCAGAATCCAACTCCATGCCAGTTGGGCAGGAACAAGTGAATGATCCCGCGGAGTTGTGACACGTGTGGGAACAGCCTCCGTTAGAAATAGAGCATTCGTCGATATCTGAAAAATAAAAGGAAGCACTTTTGCAGTTAGTGGGTTGAGTACATTTAATTTACACACTTTCATCACTGGCTTTAGAGGTAAGTACTCGTAATTGAAATAAGCAATATTTTACCAGAAAGTGTCGATAGCCTTGGGTCAACCTACCAACACATGTAGTGGATCCCTGAAGTTCGTAGCCTTCATGACAATGGCAGACGTATCCTCCATTCGTATTTGTGCACCACTGATTGCACGGACTGTTGTTACACTCATTTTCGTCTAAATGAAATACGTATAGGAGAATATGGAGTAAATTATAGCGAAAGTGTAAAGGCCTACTCTGGGACCTTAAGTCGCCGTAACTTTAGGTGATTTAAGGCGATTTAAGGCTACTTTAGGCGCCTTTAGGAACATTTGCTCAAAATGCTATGCGATTTAAGGAAACTTAAGGTGACCTTTTAGGTGAATTAAATGCCAGTGTATACAAAATTGACATCTACTGATAACACCACCTATGTATCGAGACAGTTGGTCTTGGAGACATCTATTAAAATTCCAACAATCTCAATACATATAATACCAAAATAGTGATTCTACCTTGTATTTTGAACATTAAATACCAAGGTAGCCTGCTTCGCAGATGTTATCTAACCCTGGTTAGTAGCGTCTGCGAAGCAACACTGATATCCTTGTTCCGGAGCCAATGAACTAACGAAAATGCGTTTCGAGTTTCCCTTCAACGTGATTGGAAAATTTTGTGAGTGGAATAATTGCTTTATAAAAAAAACGTCCACAAAATATCGAGAATTCTTCCCAACTTTATTTGTAAAAACAACCAATTTCCAGCTTGTTTTTAATTTTGAGCAGACACGGACAGTTATCATATTTGGAGAGCATGGTATAATTAGCAATTATTCCTCGAGCCCGAATGGGTTCTGAGTCAATAGCCCATGAGGCTGAAGGCGAGAGGAATAATTGTTCTAGTAAAATCCAAGTAGTTGGTCAAAAATATCGAGACAAAACAACATGAGCTAACAAAACGCGATTCAGCCGCCATTGTTTTGGTTTTTAAAGCCGGCGTTTATCGCTACTAGTGGGTTATAACACACAGTCTAGTAGTAGTTTAACCAATCAGAACGCAGCATTGATAATAGACCACTAGTTGGATTTTACCAATAGCTCATATACCACGATGGCTAAGCCAATCATAGCTCTAGAATTGCATAATCCAATGATTCAGTCTTTAATAATAATATTTGTTTTCAATTAACGGATGCGAGAGCAGAAAATTTGTTATGATTTGAAGAAATAACACAACAGTTTTCAATTTACGAGACATGTTTCGGCAAACCTATGCAATCGTCAGTTACAGAAGCTCGTTGTTTTGAATTACTTTAATGGCTACTGGAATTTTCATGCAATTTTCCAGAAAAGTGAAATCTGATCCCTGATTGAGGGGGCTAAATTTTAAAAGTCGGCTCCTAAGATGAAGAAATGCATTTTTTTTTCATTCAACGTGAACTAAGTAACATTTGTAATTAGCGTTCTTAATTGACTAATTTTAGATCTTCAGCAAGGCTAATCACCCGTCGCCATGATTTGAGAGCAAAAATGATTAGTGCGCCCAATTTTGCAGTCTTCAGAAAAGGATACTTGGCTGGGATCATTGTAAAATGCATTTGTTTCCTACCTGGACACTGCGGTTGACTGCCTGTCCATACTCCTCCCTCGCATGTACGACTCGTAGGACCATAAAGGAAATATCCACTATTGCAGGTAAAAGAAAGAGTGCTTCCTGCATTGTAATTGGACGAGGAAACTGTCCCATAAATTGGTGCACCAATAGCGGCACAGGAAGCAGCTGGAAGACAATACAGAAAGTTTATAGGTGACTTACCCATAGACTGTTAAAATCTATTTTCATCAGTTGGTACGCAAGTGGACTTACGGATCAACCACCATCTTTTGTCTCTGCTACTTCACTTCAATGACATGTAGGAAGTGCAGGGAAATCACAGTTAAATATTAACTTGAGGAAAAAAAAGCATTTATTACCCTGTTTTAAGCTGCCGTTAAAAAACAAAGATAAAATTCAGAACCACCCAGCACGTTTAAAACGTTTGCAAGCGTGTTACATCCGTGCTTCTTTCCAACCTCCACCCGGAGCGATAACTCATAATGGAGTCGAGTTACGAGATAAAACAACAACAACAACAACAAACACAGCCACAATCATAACAACAACAAAGTGAATCAAATAAAGACAGATAAAGTAGTGGCGACATTAACTACGCTCACCAGTATCGCAATCCTTCCCATAATAACCATCCGTACATTCGCAAAGGTAGTCGTTGTATCGATTGACACACCTTCCACCGTTTTGACAAGGTGAAGTGGAACATTCATCCGTGCTGTCAGAAGGTTTGGAAATGGCTAAGACAAAAGAAAAACAAATCAATACTTAATTCACTTGATAAACTTCATAAATAAAGGCATCGTGTTAAACTGCTATGCTATAGCACTCACCGACAACCATAAAGTTTTTAATTATTCCTTAGTTTACTTATTTATTTAAAACACTACTCACTCAGTGGGCAGCCATACACTTCAACCCTCATTGTAATATGTGAATTCCAGGTTTGCGGTCGAAATCTTAGATACATTGCTTGGAACGCATGGACTTCATTACGAACCACTGTATCTTGGTCTGTGTTACCCGTTAGAGTCTGGAGAGAACAAAATTTAATAGAAGCAGACTTAGATGTTCCCCTAGGTAATAAGTGCTATGTCCACCAACTTTCACCGTCACTAATTAATATAATAATTAGCTATGATTCCGTTTCTCGTTTCTATTCAACATGAATAACAAACCAAATGTTGATACTGTAAGAAGAATCTTGATAGTGGCAATAATTGTGAGACACAGTAGGATTAAGCCCCTTACGTCTGGATAGTCGGTCCAGGTCGATCCATCGGAGCTGTATTCGAGTTTGTATGTCTTAACCCACTGAGCATTGTCTGCCATGCCTTGAGTAGCTACCCCTGTAATCTGGTAAATCTGGCTAAACTTGATCTGCAGCCACTGATTTAAGTCGTTGGTTGAAGCTGACCAACCACCAATTTGAGTAATGCTTCCCTGAGAATCGAAATGTGTTTGATAATTTAGACGACCCCCTAATGGAGCATACTCTGTGTCTAACTGGCTCGACGCTGTCATGTCATCGTCAGGAACAAGACGACTGGTAGACACTCCAAGGCTTTTTAAACAGTCTAAATTGTATGAAAAAGTTCAAGGATTACAAAAACATTGTTAATATAAATTTATACAACGCCAACGCTTTGAAAATATTCAAAAGCGCTTTACGTTCAGCACTATTTACAAATCTATTTCCAAAAAATTAAAAAAGAAAAGGTTCAAGTTGTTTTTTGAATGGTGAGGCTACTACTAGTTACTTTCCGCGTGTCCCCAAGTGTAAAGCAGATGATTTTTGGAATGAACAGATGAGATCGTGTAGATGAGTGAGGAGCATGATACGTTGCTGGCTTCAAAGGCTGAATATCATTGACGTAGGGTGAACTTAAGCTGGTTAACGACTTTTATTATATGGATACAATAGCTGTACGTGCACTCTGATTGGCTGCTAAGCGGGTTAGCTTTTCTTGCAATGACCGGACATTACTAGCTAGGTGTCCAAGGTATATACTATCTGTGTTCACCTTGATAGTGGACAAACATGTTATGGACAGCTGTCAGAAAAGGTATTCGCTGTCATTGAAGTGACGTGTTTTTTAAAGTCATCTGCTGACAAATTATTGGTTTTGAATGGTCGCAGCTTCAATTATTTCTGGTGTTTTTTTTACATTAATAGCGCTAAAAGGCCATATAATAAATAATTTATTAACCTCGTCAGTTCGATTAATAAGTGGTCGATAAAAAAAGACCCAATTCCGTTCTGATTCTTCTGACTCCGATTCCGTCGCGCTTATGACTCCGCTTACAACTCCCATTTTTGATTTTCACTAGGTCATAAACGCTCTTACGACTCCGCTTACGACTCCAACTCCGACTCCGTCGCTAGTGAAAACCAGCCTTAACACTGAATTATTTTAGAAACTGGACACTGTGTCTGTCTCAAAGTCGCTTCCATCTTTCCTTCGTTGGTCTTTAAAAAAAAAAAACACTGCAAACGGCAAGGAAGATTTTCAAGGTAAGTTTGTTGTCAATGTATTCACACTTAAGAGAGACAAACTGTCTGTCTGAGACGGGTTATCCGTTGCATGATTCGCGTCAGACTGATAATACGTATACGGGGTCTACAAACATATTTTAACTTTTTTGCTCATTATTTTTTCGAGATAAAAAGATTTAGAGCTGCAAAATGACCATTTAGGTTTAGAAATTTGGTCCGTACAGTATGTTATGGACCGCAAATTGATCAATCGCAGGGCAAGAACAGACTTAGTAATATAAAAAATGTTGTTAGGTACTTCATACTTACTTAACTCGAAGAATCTGGAATTGGAGGAGCTTGCTAGCGCACTGGTAATGGTTGATTCTGTGCTCATGTGACATGTACTGGTTGAGTTGTCAAACTCAAATGATCTACAGATAAAGGATGATTCTGACAGGCAAGACGATGCACAGGACTCCGGATCGGTGCTGTCAACTACTTTGTTATCGCTTCCTGATATGTAGGACTTATACGTTACATAAAACTGGCGTTGCGCAGTAGAAACTATTGAGGAAATGTACATCAGGATTATTTCCTTAACGCCTTCATTATACACAACAGGTACCTTAAGCAGTCGCTGGAGGCGGTTGAAGAGGGGGAAAGGGCCGCAAAGGAGTGGGTCGAGGCAGCCACCCATTTTTCGCGAAGTTGGAAACTTAAGCTGCGTAGCAGACGCGGCTGCCAAATTGTTTTTGTTTGTTTTTGTTTTTGTTGCTCATTTAGACTTTATAGACGTTTTTCTCAGTTTTAACAAAACTTAATAGCAACCTCTTGAGAAATATGAGACCTCTTAGCTGCGGCAACTTCGAAAATATCATAGACAAGACGCTACGGAGCTAGCGTACATTTCGGCGTCGTGGTTGTGGAACTAATTAATTATAAATGCGGAGGAATAGTAAGAAATCAAATATGGTAAGAGTAAGGCGTGAAATTATGGGATTTGTCAGGACGTTCTGAAAAGAGCAACATCCAAGAGGGCTACTTGCCAAAAACTAGCACTTCAGGACAAATTGTCTCCGCGATAATAGCCCAATTATGCTGTGATGACTCCATACAAATCCTTCTAAAAAACAATTCCCTATTTTTCTTAGTCACATCAGGCTTCAAACACAGCATAGCAGTCTCATGTACTGATTAAAGATATGTAAGGCATGGGTAAGGAGTCAATTACGTTGAGCATGGAATTGGCTAAAACTCAAAATCACGAGTTCGAATGCTTTGAGGATAATTATTCACTGACTATCAGCACGCAGGGATGTCGGATTAACACAAGGAAGTTTAACACCAAAGGAACATAGCCTTTACAGAGCTTTAAAACACAGCATCCGCCAACACAAACTTGACTTGAACTTTGATTAAAACTAAACAGCCTCTACCAATAATAACAAACTCTCACTTGAACTTCAGATATCTTACAGCTTCCGCGAACTTGTAAACACAGAACCTGAAAATCGACCTTCGTCACACTTGACTAAACACAGCAGTCCAGCTCGTGGGAAAAAACTTCGTTCGTCAAAAGAACTCGCTTGGAACTTACATACCGTTTGACATAAGGTTCTAGAAAATACTAAACAGGCGAATAGTAGTGGCTTTTCGACACATTTTATGATTTCAGTAACTGATGCAAATCTGCTGACTCATGCTGAAATGTAAACATGCCCTAATTAATTATTCATGGATAAATCCAAAAACGTAGAGAACGTTCGAGAAAGTCACACAACGCATGAGAGCAATTTTCCTACGTACTCTCAACAAAGACAAAATGTCTTTGTGCAGCATTTTGTAACTTTAAATTCATCATAAAACAGTTCGAAAGGAGAGCTCACTCGTGAAATGTTTTTCAACACTCGAAGAGAAATTTCGTGTCTCTACGCGGCCACGAAATATCCTCTATTTATTCCTCGAGTAATTAAAAACTTAACTCGAAGTGATCTCAAGATATCACGAAGTAAGTCCGATCTCATTTCGTGAAATAGTTGAAACAAGCCGAAAAGTCTCGAACTTGCACGCCCAATCTTGTCCCGAAACTAGTGCATCATTTCATAACTATTTTTCATATCCTAAACTACCTTGGGTCGCAGTAGCGCAATCGGCTAATCCCTCAACTTAGAGTCTCCTCTGATCTGACGGGTCACACAGGTGAGTCGGTTCAAACCCCGGGAAAGCCAAAATAGTAATTCTTTCTTCCTCGAAAAAGTTAAAGAATAAATCAAAGAAATCGTAGTGATCTCGAGATATCTTGAACTAATTCGGCTTTCACTTCGTCAAATAGCCGAATAGAGCCGAAAACCTACAGACTTTGCTTGCCCAATCTTGTCAAAAAATTGCAACTTTGATACATTCCTGAGCGTCGCGAATCCTTTACTTCGCGCTCCGCCGAAGTAACAAGGATGAATTTATTCTACTCCACGATTTGGACACCTCCAAAAATTCTGCTCAAATTAAATGTTTTACCTTACAATGATTATGTCCGATTCTACCCTGAGGAGATGGATGTTATAAAGACTAACAAATAACATATGATATATATTTTTCTACAAAAAAGAGTCATTTTAGTAAAGTCCGTTTCGATTCACGGTAAACGTGTAGTTTAACTCACCCTCTTCGTCTACTTGTCTCTCAATCTCCCGGTTTGGCTGTCACTATGTTTTAATTAACACAGTTGTTTACAGTTGTAAAGTCAAAATTAAGCAAATATTTGCTTTTGTCGTGCGAAAGACACGGCTAATGAACAATTGTTTGTCTAAATGAGGAAAAATCCTCTCATCTAAAATAGCAAAACGTGAAAGATAAAACTGCCGTCTGTCGGGGTGGTCAAACCAACTTTTCTCACCGCGCCTAACTGAGGTCGACGCGAGCTGAACATCAAGTAAATATGCTAATTAGTTCAAAGGCCAGGAATTGGCCCTCTCCGTGCCGCCTCCAGTTGTTGCTTAAGGCCTCTAATCACAAATCAGGCTATTACTCAGTTAACTGCAGACGACTCCCGATAGCTCGAACCCTCGCTAATTCGAACCTAGCAATGACTCGAACCAAAATTGATTTCCCCCTGGATTTCTTTCATAAATATAATGTAATCTTACCCTCTGTAACTCGAACCTCCGGCTAACTCGAAGTAACTTTTGTTTCCCTTCAGATCATTTCTATAAAATTTTACCCTCAAGAACTCAAACAATATTTTAAGCGTGTGAGAAGTCAAAAAAGGTGTACGGCAGTCCGAAAAATTGAATTTATTATTCAAAACAACAGTGTTTTCTTTGTCCTTAGCCCTCCGATTATTTGCTTCGAGTTCCCAATCACTCGAACTTTTTTCGATTTCCCTGCATGGTTTGAGTTGTCGGGAGTCGACTGTACAAACGTTAAACCTCGAAAATGCCAGTTACTGTTAACATACAAGTGCATAGGAGAACAAGAAATCTACTTTTCCTTCATACATTGTAATGCCAATACTTCATCATGTTCTTGATGTAAGTACAAAAAAAGAAAGAAAAGAAAAGCGTTTACTTACAGTCACATGCGTATGACTTATCGGTCATGTGATATTCTCCAAACAGCTGTTCTTTAAAATCGGCCCATGCGGCAATATTCCCTTTCACATAGTCACAACTATACACTAGATTGTAAATGTCGTTAGCGGACAGCACGTAATCGAAAACGTTCATCTGACTAACATCGCCAATGAAGTTCTCTTCGGTATTAAATCCACCACCTAACTCGTCTTGCTCTTGGCCAAGAATCAACACACCACCGCCTGTTATAACTTGACCTTGACGGAAAGGCGCAGAGGATGCTTTAGTTTCCACACCATCTTTGTACGCATGCCACGTCCCACCAGCGCTTTCCCACGTGATAGCCACGTGATGCCACTGGCCGTCGTTAGCTCTCAAGCCTGTGAATACAGTTTGGTTGTTGACGAATAAGACGAAGCTTGCGTAGTCTTGCAGAGCAAAGGCGTTGTCTTGCACGACATCTCCTTCTTTTGTAGCATATGATATCACTGTTCCTGACTTTGTGTCACTAGTCCGCATCCAAAAAGCAACAGTTATGGCATCAATGTCTGGAATTGTTTTCTTTATCTTGGAATATGACTTCACCGCTCTTACTTGAAAAGACAGATCGTAGTCCGACGAGAGAACTGAAAGAAAGTAGCCTCAAAATAAAAACTGTAAAAATGGCACAATCTCTGCCCTACTGTCGATAGCGATTGGCTTAAGATGTCGGCGGGAATTTAGAATAAAGAGCGTAGAAAAGTTGTCTCCCGTAGATCCCTATACTATCACTTTCGTAGTCGGATGAGAAAATTGAAAGAAAGTAACCCCAAAATGAAAACTGTGAAAATAACACGATCTCTGCTACTGTCGATGGCTGGAGGTGTCGAAAGAATTGACAAAAAAAGGACGTACATAGAGAAGTTGTTTCCTATGCGATCGCTGCCATCACTATGGATAAGCTTTAAAATTAGAGTGATTACGACGATTGTAAGCAGCAATTGTCTTCGAAGACCAGTTCGACGATAGCAATGAGGTCGTTGAACTTTTTCTTCAGCAATCTCGAACCGTTTCCCCAGCTAACCTGTTTGCAACTTGACAAAAGGTATGTTATTATGCATTGACATTTACCTTGAGTACAGCGACATCCATAATATGTGGGCTTGCACAGGCACTTGTAACCTGTGAGAGTATTGACGCATTTACCACCATTTTTGCATGGCTGTCCTACGCACCGATCAATAGCATGCTCACAGTTAGCTCCAGTATAACCCGTCGGACACTGGCAAGTGTAAGATCTTAAACCGTCCACACATGTTCCGCCGTTCTTGCATGGTGCGGCAGCGCAGTCATCTATGTTGAATTGGCAATTGACACCACTATATCCTGACTGACACTTGCAAGTGTACGATTCAACGCCGCTGATGCATACACCATTGTTCTGGCAAGGATTTGAAGCACATTCGTTGATGTTCATCTCACAGAACGTCTCACTGTATTCGACGGGACATTGGCAGTCATATGTACCAGCTTTATCTATGCAAACGCCGTTCACACAGGGTGTTCTTTGATTACAGAGGCTATAAGGAAGCTCACACTCATCTCCAGTGTACTCGTCAGGGCAAAGGCATTGATACGCATTGACCTACAAAAAAGAAATTTAAAGGAAACAAATATACAATGTTTTTTGAAGGTGGCTTACGAAATGTTATGAAACTCAAACTATTAAGGTCATCAGGAAAACACATTGTGAAATACCTTATTGACACAAGTAGACGATTGATAACACGGTGAAGACAAGCACTCGTCTATTTCCTTATCGCAATTGTCTCCGTTGTATCCAGGCGGACAGTCACAGCGATAGGATTCTTTGGTGTTAACACATGTGCCACCATTTATGCAAGGGCTGGAAACACAGGTGTCTACCTCTGAAATCGGATAAGATTATTTAGTTACGCCTAAACAATATTCTACAGATAGCTGAGCCCTTCTCGAGCCGGTTGCTTCGACGTTCGTGTGAAATCAAAATGCACGCGAGTTGCAAGTTCGGCTGCGTAGCAGCCACTTCCATTTCGTGTTATCCAAGCGGGAAAAGAGCGTGGTGTGGGTCAAAAAGGAGCAAAAACTTACGATCGCCCCCCCCCCCCCCCCCCCCCCACCCTTGCCCACCGTTTCTTGCTTTTTCTTCCCACTCGCGCGTCTGGTGCACTTTTCTCGCTCGACTAAAGGAAACGGCCAGAAACGACAGCAGCTAAGCAGGCTATAAGCAAGTGTCACGCATTATATATTTCCCCATACTGTAGATGTAATAGCGATTCGAAAGAGGTCATTTGGTCCTTCTTATCATGAAGAAAAGGATGGTCATTTCTCAGACTTCAATCCTACGAGTTGACGACGCCTAACAAAAAGGGATCATTGTATGTTTCTGGGAAACTGCCTACCTAGCCCTCCCTTAAGCCAACATTTTTACAAAAAGTCTCTATGCTGACTCTTAGAGGCGTAAGCTTTTTGGAGGGCCAGCGGGGAATGGACAGTTTGCTCTTATTGCACCTGAATTGCACAGTTTTTAATTACACATCACCGGTCATTTATCCAGTGCAAATAATAGGTGGATGATCTATTTTAGTTGCGCATTGATATTATTACTGACTAAACAGAAGAATATGCATGGAAAAAATGTGGAATGACGCTGTTTGCGATTTTATTAGTTTCGTCACTTCGTTTGTTTTAAATTCAAAACGTTATCCAGAACCAGTTAAGAGAAGTGTTACCTCCACAAAAATCCACCGAACTTGCCCCAGTACCATGGGTAGATTCTTGTCCCGGACACGGAAGACAGGCAGTCTGCCCAAACCCTGGTTGATAAGTACCAACAGGACACGGCGAGCATGGCTCTACCCCGTTGTCTGAATAAGTTCCTGCAGCGCATTGCACTGGATAAAGAGAGAAAGTAACAAAGAATTACTGAGGGAGATATATCAATAACCTCATATTTCTTTGGTGACGCAGTTTCTAGAATAATTAAGCAGATAACTATTATCAAACTGACAATTTGTCTGGTCATGCAATTAGAGTCTTTAAGCTACCTTTGCAACAAACTCTCATTCAGAGGATAACTTTGATAAGCAGACGTCAACGCCCATTTCTCTTTCGAAAGCAAGCGACACCTTGCAACGGTCGATGTCGCATGTGTTTTCTTCAGTGGTAATGAGACATTTTGTGCTCGACACTAGTGTTAATACTTCCATCAGACTAACCATTTGACTATATTGGAGGTAGCCTCCCACGCAGACATTCTTTTGGATCGTCGTTCGTTTCTTGGTCACGAACGTCCGAGAACATTGCGTGACGAAATCCCCACAACGTCTGTATGGGAGGCTATATTGAGGTCCCCTTATACCAATTTGATATGTCCGTCTTAATTTACTTACTTGTTTATTTTTATAAGTAAATTTTTAATGCACTTACTTCCACAATCTTCAATTCCTTGAGCTGCATCAATTACAGTAGAAGTGCCATTTGGGCAGCTTATGCAGGCTTTGTTTCGCTCATCGGAAGAGTACGTTCCAATAGGACACCGGAAACACTTTTCTACACCAGTTGAGGAGTAGAAACCCGGACCACAATTATCTAAAATTAGCCAAAGCAATTGGAAAAAATCAGTTATGCTCCGAACTTCGTATCCTTCTGAATTATCTAAACTCGAATTTTAACGTTAAGAAGGGCACCAAAACTGGCTACTGTAGTAGCAATAAAGAAAGTGCCCCTCACGGTTAACTGATAATGCAACCATCCGGCTCCCAGAACTGCCAAGGATTTAATCAACAACCTCCGTTAATGCGTATTTTTAATAAAGTTCAGATATAACGCGCACTCTGATTGGTTGAAACGTTTCACAAACGTTTATAAATTTTGTCATCGGCGCTAAAGAAAAATTACAAATTTTGCCATGTGCTCATCTTTTTTTTTCCCGCTTTTAGATTAACTGTCTATTTTTTGAGTTTGTTCATTCATAACATCAGCTCAAAGCACGATCGCGAAACTACAGTATCACTTCTGTGAAGAAGTGGGCGAATCATATAGAATTTTTACTTTCAGGTTCAGTTTTTGGGCACTTTTCAATACGAAGCTAAAGTGGTTTCTTTTCAGATTGTCATGGGCCGCGATTCGGATCGGCCAGTCACCTTTAGTGGCTGATTTTCGCACTTCTGCATTCAAATTCACAGAATGATTCATCCGCTTCACTTTGTGATAGCTTTGATGTCTTGACAGCTTTGACAGCTGTGACAAATTTTGTCTTATTCAACCAATCAAATCTTTGGCCATTCTAAAAAAGATTGTGATTGGCTAATTAAGATTGTTTTATGAGAGTGTAGAACATGCTGACATGCTTTTGTAAAGCACTTAGGAAGCGGCTAGAGCACTCAAGAAGTAGGGAGAAACACACGACTACGTCTCTTGTTTCCCCCTTCACTTCGTTCGTACTCTTGCCGTGTCCTGCGTGCTTTACAACAGAACAGAGCACAGTTAAAGCTTGTTTGCTTGTTTATTAAGAAAGATTGACGTTTTTGGGTATGCAGTTTTTTAAAAAGTGTTCAACGCACATAGATAATAGAACACTGAGAACAATGCCGTAACCTGTCATTCTGAAGCTCCCCCCGTAAACAAGAATCAGGTAGAAAATTGCTTATCATCTGTTTCAAATAGCTAATTATCTTAATTCATGTGCGACACAATTTTGTTAAGTGCACCAAATCAAACATCCCGTCTTAACAAGAAAACAGTTGCTCGCAGCCCTCCTGGTGTAATGTTAAAGAAAAGAAGCACATAAAGAACACAAACACCGGCCGGCCGACCGACCGCCCTTTGCCCGCTGCCGATCGAGAAACCAGTTAACTAAACCAATCCACCAGCTAACTTGCTAACTTGGCAGCCAATCAATCATCCAGCTTACCGCTCAACCAACCAAACAAAACAGCCAAAAGCCAACCAGTCTAGCCCAGCCAGGCAGCCAACACGCCTTATCCAACCACCCGCCCAAACAGCCTGACTGAGCCACCCAGCCAATCACCTTGACCAAGCCAACCAACCAAAGAGCCTGACCCTGAACCCCCCCCCCCCCCCCACCAACCTAGTCAATCAGCCTGAATCAACTACTCACTCAATCAGCTTAACCCAGCCCTGAAGAAGCCCGAACCACCCACCCACTCTATCAGTCCCATTAAACCACCCTCCACAGCCAACGAGCAACCCATCCTCACCCAGCGAACCAGCCTGGCTCATTCAACCTGGGACAAAGTCAAGAAGCCAGCCTGCCAAACAAAGAGCCTGACACCCACCTTGCTTTCCAAAGAGCCACCGGAAACCAGCCAACTCATTTACTTTGTCAATTAATGCAAGCGAACTCTTTTCGAGCCGAATTCCCAAGAACCATATTCATGTTCAGAAACAGACAGAAAATCTAGCCGTCGCTTGTTTACTTCCTTCATAAAACGTGAAATAAGGAATTTTCCCGTCGTAGTAGTACAATGACGGCAAAGAAATGTCAAAAAAGCATGATGCACGTGCAGAGATGTTGTTTTGCCTATTCAACCTAGTGCTTTTTTTGACGTTCTCCTTGTCGTCGCCGTCTTGTCATCTTAATGTCCCTATAATTACCTGTGCAAGACGTGAAGTTTTCTTGTCTTGTCCCTACAGTCCAAGTTCCATCTGGACAGGATTGACACTGCAAGGCGCCTTCACTTGGACTGTACGTTCCCTCCGGACACAAAAGACAATCATCTTCATCACTATCGTAGTACGTCCCAATTGGGCAACGTGCTACAAAGAGAAAATCAGCAGTTTGTCCATGGCATGTAGTCAAGATCAGATGATACTTCTTTAAATGATTAATCGTCTTAGGTTTTTGTGATGTCGCTCAGTTTGTTTATACTGTTTACTCAAAAAACTAAACACCTTGAATATTATTCAAGGAAAAAAATAAACAATTAAGAATAGTCAAAGACGATTAAGTGCAGATGAAAATATGTTAATTATCAACTACATTTCTCGCCAAGAAATAGCGGTTTACGCCTTCTATTCCACGTTGAATAGTTACCAGTGTCCGGGAAGAGTAAAAAAACCACAGACAGTTCATCGAGCGGAGTGAGCGTTACTGTTTACAGAATATTACTTACTGCATTTAGTAATAGTTCCTTCCGTCTTAGTGCACTGGCAAGGTGGAGAGGCACAGTTGTAATCGGCCTCGTCACATTTCCTGACTACTGCACCATCTGCTGAACAATACGCATCAACCTCACCAAGGTTAAAATTTTCAACGTCCTTGTCTTTCAACTCGAGTCCAGAAGAGGCTTGGAATTCATCCCAGTCAACAGTCGCGAGGCTGTTGTAAATGTCGGTCCTTGTTTTGTTGGCTTTTCCTTTCTCCGTGTTGTAAGCATCCTGGCCATCCTGATCATTGGTCCCTGAAGTGAGGTTGGTGTCTTTGAAGACGTAATCAAACCTGATGGTAACCTTGTAATTTACAGACGAGAAAAATGAAAGAGAGAGTTACTTTACATAGCAGCAAACATAATCCCTGTCCTACTTTTCACTTGGGGGGAAGTATCACAGCGAAGATAATGATGAAACATGATTTTAAAAGTCTTAATAAAACTGCAATTTCATAAAAATTCGTTTAACTAAATCTTTTAAGTGCAGAAAGCGAGAGCAGTATCTGCGCTGAACTCTTGGACAAAAAATTGTCGAATACTGTAGGAAATTGTCACAGTGGTAATTTGTTTGAAATTTCAAAGAGTGCCTCAGTTCAATTCTTTTAAAAATCAGTACAGCAAGGCTTACTATCTGTCAGTACCCTTTTGTTACTTTTCAACAAACATTTTGTTCGCTGTCGCCGTGCCACACATGCACGTGAACACTCTAAATTGCGCGCCCATATTTCATCCCGACATGGGTACACTGTAACCTTGTCGATATCAGTCATTGCACCTCGGGCATACGCTTTATGTAAATGCTAAACAATGCCCAAGGTGTCCCCCGCTGCCTTAAGGCTCCGTTACATGGAAAAAATCAGTCCCGCCTTGAAGGGTCACCCTCCCAGCCGACTAAACTTCAGCGAGCGTTTATATGAGGGAACAAATTGTCACCTTTACCCAAGCTAACAGCGGACCATACTGACCATGATCGAGTTGCTTAAGCTGGTCGAGCCAAAGTGTTAATAAGGAGAAAAGTTGGCCCTGCTAGGAGGGTGAACCTAGCAGCAAAAAAGGGGGACACTGCCTTCTAGCCTGTTTCTTTTCTCACGTAAAAAGTTCGCCACGTTTTGTAAGGAAAAGTGGGCTTGCCTAGAGAAGTTCGGGTAGGCAGTTGAACCTTCTGACCTGGACAACTTTAGCCAATGTAAACGGAGCCTAAGTCCAAGTTTTGTAGGGGTTTAAGGGGAAATACATAAATCGGTGTATACCGCCATGGTTGTAGATCTCCTTCGCCTCCTCTCCGCTGCAGTAACATTTCCGCAGTAGACTTGTACGGTGTTCGTATTGCACTCGTCAGGGTAGTAGCTTGCGCAAAACAGAGGTAGAACTGGCCCGTAGACCATTAAGTTAATGAAGTTGTCCTTAATTTCTGTCTGCGTGTTAGGATCATTGCAGTCGCCGTCATAGTAGAAATACGGAAAACTGGCCATTTTGAGATTATCAGGGTTCTCTGTTTCTGGTATGAAGAAACGGGAAAAATGCAATGTGTTACAACCAACGACCACCTTTTGCAGCAGGTTTTTTCTGGAGAATCAGAAACAATTCAGGACAAAGGCATAAAACAATTAACTCCTTAGAGTTCAAGAAATTAGACGCCGATGACAATAGTTTCTGAAATAAAGCATATCATTGTAAACAAAAATGCAAGTGCACTGATTCTTGTCAAAATTACGACGACTGTTAAAGACGATCTAGCGACCGGAATGTCATTCAGATCTGGTTTGATGAAAGATGTAAGCGTCTATTCACCAAAGCGTGGATCTTTTTCTTAGCTAGCGGATGAAGTCAATAGTGACGTAAATTTTGAGGCAGATTAAAGGTGAAACACAGTCTAATTGGACTGAATGTTACTCCCGCGAAAAAACCATTTGGCCTTGACTGACCTCGGCGGGAGATGTTATCTTCTCTGGTCTGAATTTAAGCTCCCTACCTCTTCAACCGTAGTGTCCTCGTTAATATTGCTATAACTCCTGAGCTAACATCTTAAGCAAATTTTTCAATGTGCTTGTCTTAAAGAGAAGTTGACAAGTTTTCTTTAATAAACCCCTCATAAAGCTGGTTTTGACATCGTTTGTGATGCACGGTTTGAGACTGAAGTGATGTTAGTTTGAGGTGCATTGTGAGCCAGTGAACATAATTTCTTCCTTTTAATTGTCAGGAGGTCTTTAAATATCCTGCGAATACAGATGTATTTCCGGTCGTCGCTTTTCTCCAGCCGAGTGTTCGCAGGCTAGTCTTTACTCCGAACTTTAATTCTGTTGTGTTATTGTTTGTTGTTGTTGTTGTTGCTGTTTTGCTGTTTTGTAGTTGTATTCCTATTTTTAGGCAAGCGGACTTGGAGCGACAAAACAAGCTTTTGCGTTTTGCATTTTTGTGTGTACAATTAAGGTCCGCAAATTACCAAATAACAGAGTGACAAAAGATTTAGCCATACGAAAAATCCATCAATACTACTAAATCCTTTATCGCAATATACTTACTTGCACAGTCTGGCCATGGTAAAATAGGATCATAATATGCAATGGAGAAAAAATTCCATTCTGCCCCTGAGCAATAGTACACGAATGGAGGAGTGTAGACAAAGTCATATCCACTTTGACACTGTACAGAGCAAGAAGGGTCCGATCCAATGTAGTTACAGGTAAGGGCGCCATTGGCGGGTGGTTCGTAAAGTGGACACTGTTTTTCTGCAAAACATGGTGGGTAAAAAGCGTTGTAACTAGGGCCATATATCCATATCAAAACATTGATCATAAATCGGTCAATTATCATTCATAGCCACAAAAAAGAAGTCTGTTTTGGTTGTTCCTTAGCCAAAAAAAACAAGAGAAAATTTATCTAAAGTTTGAAGTGTCGGTAGCCTTAGAAAACAGCCGAAATTTCGCGACGCCACAACTAGCTTTCCCGCGAAATGACGTCTGAGGAACTGCCGCAGAAATTCCATACTGATAACGTATCACTGTTCAGGTCTGGGTAGTGCTTCTAATTGGTCCTGTCGAGAGGGAAATCTACTTCAACCAATCAGAAGCACTACCCAGATCTGGGTAATGACATGTCAACAGTACGGAATTTCTGCCGTCGTTCCCTAGACGTCATTTCGCGGGGACGTTTTCTCAGGTTAAAGTGTTTTGGCCTATTTGGGTTCGTTTGGTCAATACACATCAATACAAATGCATTGTTAAAAGTTCAGGCTGAAAGTTGCGTTTTTGTTTCTTTTATATATATATATACAACAGTAACCACTGGAGGGGTTCCCACAAGGAAGCAAGCATGCATGACGCAAAACTGTATCAACACTTTTTGCCTTACACAGTTTGCTTTCTCCAAAGACCGGGCCAAGGCTCGTAAAATACTTACCTTCTAGAGTAATTCTGAAGGAGCAGTTCTCGTTCTTGTTTAAATATGTGTCAGTAGCAGTGTAGGTAACTACGTAAGAACCTGGCACATCAAACAGATCACCCGATTGCCTGTTGGAGGACATGGTGGGATTTTCGCCTGAGTTGTCCGTACAGGTTGGTCTGTCCCAGTTTACTCTGATTTGGGTCTCAGTCGCGTTGTCGATAACAATATCAGCCGAACAGTCCACGCAAGTCGGTGGCTCAGTATCTGACATAACAATTGAATAGAGAAATTCTGAAATTTATGAGGGAAGGTTGTTTTATGAAGGTTAAATACTGGAGACTACATTCGAGTTATTTAAGTTTAATTTTAACAGCATTGCAACAGTATTGCTCTGAGGGTTCTTCATGAAAAGACGCCTGTAATTCCCAGTGAAAAGTTGAAAATTAGGCTAAAATTGAACACGACGGCTACTCGGTTTCTAATAGGAAGTCGAGTATTGTCAGCAAGATCTAGGAACTAGCCATTACCAAAGAGGAAAGAATGTAAAAAAAATAACCCCTTAAAGGAGGGTGGTCAAAATTCCAGAGCATTAAAATTGATCAAAATTGAAGAAGATAACAAGAGATTGCAACTGAGGTACTGGAAACTTTTAAGCCTGCCAGTTTTTTAAGCTCTATTTCTATTGGTTGATACATTTATTTGTCGTGAAGCTCTGATTTTGTTATTTAGAAGTAATTTCTTCTCTAAAGTTAAGTTTTGTGATTAGTTTTCTCAGCAAAAAAAAAAACAAAAAACAAAACAAAACAAAACAGAACAAAATCGATAAGACTTCCATGACGATAGTTTCTTAGAACACTTACCGATGCAGCGGACAGAAACATAAGCAGAATCAAGTGAAGTAAGGGAGTAAATTGAAACAAAGTATGAATCGTTATTAACTAACCTGAAACTTTCACAAAAAAGGAGCAGGTCGCAGAATTTCCTGCAGGATCTGTAACTGTGTACTTGACAGTGCTGTCTCCGATTTCTAAAAGCTTTGGGAGATTTGTATCGACATTAACGTCATTGATTGTCAACACGATGGTGAACGAATTTGCAGTTACTCCTGGTTCATTCTCGGTCAGCGAGTTGTCGGTAAAGCCAAAGACCCACGTCACAGTCGACACATTTGTTCCTGGGTCATTGTTTGCAGGTATGGTTTCCCCCGCAGAGCAATTAATTGTTGGTGGCTGCCAATCTGACCACAACAAATACATATATAAAAAAATCAATCAGTCAAAACAAGAAGCAACGTAATCGATGTTGATGAATCTGGGACTAAGTCGACTATCTCTTAACGGACATTTCTTTAAGACGGACACCTTGGTAAAACGGAGACTTGGAGATGGTTTCTGTCTTTCTTTACTCCCTTTATTTGATTCTCTGCAAGACAGGCATTCCTCTAAGAGAGGGATTTGACTGTATTCATAATCTGGGAGAAAGAAGGAAGTGAGGAGGAAATAGAGGGACTCCAGGAGCGAGATAGTTAACTGTTCTTAGCAGACTAAGATAGCTTCCCCACAGACATCTCCGTCATTTGGCCTTAAAACGTACACACTGGAGTTGGCAAACTTGGAATTGAGTTATATCGCAGTTCAATTTAAACATGAACTAAACATTGTTTAATAACGGAAGCGAGCATACCTAAGCAAGTTGGTGAAGATTCTCTATATTCCCAAGTTCCATTAACTAGACACACTCTTGTATCGGTCAAGATGCTTGTTGACAAGTAACTAATGTGATATCCAGATGGACAAATGAGCGTACAGCTGGAGTCAACTGACGACTCTGAGTCATCGCAAGTTGCTGGGCTGTATGAACCGACGCCTACCGTGGATAGGGCTGGACACGTGATCTCTATGGCAGTAAGTAACAAAAGGGGATTAGACGCATGACGCTTGACACAGTCATACGAAACTTTTTAGAATTTTACCGAGCTAGTTAGTAGTACTTCTCATGCGTTCCGATTGACCCACTGGCTAGGAAGTGAATATTTCAAGTTACTCTCCTCCAAGAAATTATTGAGTAGACGATAATTTTCCACTGCGTATATTCTCAGAGACTACAGAAATAAACTCAAAATTTTTGCAACCTCAAGTGGATTCAAAAGCAGCAGATGAGTGGTTTCAGTGCAAAGTTTTCCTGTGCTCAAAAAAGCTTCCTACTTAAATCTCGAATGCAACAGCGAAAGTATCTCTTAATAAAGCGAATATATCCCTGCGTTAAATTTCCATTCCAACCCACCCAAAACATGAGTTTTATTTTAGTCTTGCAAAGGAGTTGCGACACTGATGGGGGAGGAGGGGGTGAGTTGGAAAGCTGGCTCGACGGTAGCTCGACTGCAGCGGGACACTAACACGACTTGGTTTCAGACGTCGAATTTAATTCAGTCGAATAGAACGGCTGTTGCCGAAAAAAAAAACACAAGAAAATAAAGAAACGATTTAGCAAACTTTTAAATGTATTCTAATGTATTCATAAATTATGAATTGAGTTTGGCACGGTAGTAGCGCGACGTTTGAAACCAAGTCGAGCTACTGCCGTGTAGCACGGCAAAGCTTGCCGTGCTTAAGTCGAATTTAATTCGATCGATTTAGTTCGGCACGGCAGTAGCACGACGTTTGAAACGGGCCTAACCCGTTTAGATTAGGCCTTTTGCAATAGTTGGTGACGTGATCAAACTTCTGTAAACACGAAATTAGTTTGCTTCCGGAAAATTCGGTTAGGAGGAACTGAAAGAGCATGTTAAAATTAAGTAACCCGAAAATTTTTAGCCGTATATCTCAAAAGGAGCGATGGCAAAGGCCGCCGAGAATTGGAAGAATTTGTACGACAAAAACAACTCTTGCCACCTAGTCACGCTTGAATGGTTTTCCATACAAATCCTTGTGAATTTCAACACTTAAGGGCTCAAATTGCCTGTTATGAATAAAAAGGAGATTTGAGCCCTATAATGCTTCAAGAAATATTTTACGACAGTTTGAAAATTTCCAAATTTATAAGGGTTTGTATGGAAAACTACTCACGTGCGACAGGGTGGCAAGAGTTGTTTTTCTCATACAAATCCTTCTAATTTTCGGCGGCCGTTGCGATCGCTGCTTTTGAGATATACGGCTGAAAATTACAGGTCACCTAAGTTTAATATGCTTTTTAAGTTCCTGCTGACAATATTTTTCAAAAGCGACCTGTTTTCTTGTTTACAGAAAGTTGATCACGTGGTTAACTAATGCAAAAGGACCCTAGACTTTTTTTTCAAGCTTCCGTCATCGTTGGCTTCAGGATGACAGACTGTGACTGTCAAGAAAGTTTTGGTTTTCGCGTTCAACCCATTTTTTACAATAACTGAATTATTTCTCGCGCGCTGTTTGGCTAATGTTTATGATCGATAAGACGACATACAAGTAAAATTTTAATTTATGCAGGACGCGGTCATTTGCCGAACGAATGCCAAACTTTCGATGTTTTCCGGGCTTTAGTTTCGTAGAAGATTCATCTTCTGTCTAGTAAGAAAAATAGCCAAATAGCTCTGATGCAGTGGTTGCATCCTGCTTGGATTCTCAACAAAAAGCTCAAGCAGAGCTTGAGAGAGCAAAAGCGGAGACGACTTGCTTGAAATTGTAAAACTTCAAAGTACGATTCAGACAAGCTTATATTCGTACATTAATTACGCTTGTTTTCTTTTGACAAGTAGTGAGAGTGTTTTTCTGATCCTTTTTTCCGAAAGCAAGAAAGACTATTTGTATAAACCTTGGGAAACTATGTAAGAACTTGGTAAGTTGAATTGAAGACATGCAGATAAAACCCACCTTTCGGTTCTATTCTAGATAGTTCATATAGCTGAATGGCGTTCAGCACAAAAAAAAAAGACTTGAACAGAAGTAAACAACAGGTACGCGATTTCTGTTCGTATCGTTCGGTTAGCAACTTTTCAAAAACTGCCTGGCTGGTTAGGTCGCTTCGACTCAGTGTTCGGTTATTTCAACGGTCCCAGAATCTTTCTTTGGAAAAATTATTGACCTTTAGCTAGTTTAAGACTTTCTATACAACCCCCAAATGCCTCCATTTCTCGGGTCAATAAACATCGCTGATCTCATTCTTGTTCTGAAGTTTGGAAAACAATAAATTCCTAATTTATTCAGGAGAGGGGCGTGACTCAAAGTTTAAGCCAATGAAACTCCGTTACTTGGCTTCAGGAGCCAATCACCAAGCGAGAAAAGGTATTGGCAATGACGTCGCGCTAGTCCAAAAAAAGGCATAAATCTTGATGTGCTTTCCTCATTTTTATCGGCAATTTGGCTTTTTCGAGCTTTTGTTGGGGATCCACTCGCCTGCTTTGACGATATTTTATCATCAATAAGAGAACAGACGCAAATAAAAACTGGCGTAAATTTTTTAAGTCGAACATTCGTAATTTACAACGATGAGAATGGGTGGAAATTAGCATAATATGCTTACCGTCGCAGACTGGAGCAGAAGGATACCACGTTTTGTCCAGCTGACATGTGATTGTTTCACTTCCTAATCGTTCAAAGCCTCTGCGGCAGTAGTAGCTACACCTTGTTCCGTATGACAGTTCGACTGTTGTACAGTTCCCCGTGGGTACTTCAGCGTCAGGCACAGATTGTATTGGGCAACGTATCTCTGGAAAAAAAAACACAAAAACAAGTTAAGAATTTAACATAGTAAATTACTCGTGCTAGAGTTCAATTAATATCTAATAGGTAAGAGAAGTTTCTTTCTTCCAAGAAGGTGAAAGTTTCCCTGCCTGTAATAGAAGAGAATATATTTCACCAAATTTAGCTTATGTTATGATACTGGTGTTTACGAATCGTTAAAGAATTAATTAAAGGTACTTGCGGATGATGTAGTAGACTGTTAACAGTCCCCTATTTTTAAGTAAGATCATCGAGATCGAGCGCCTTGCGTTGCGGGCGGCCATCTCAGATGGGTGTCAAATGTACTCAGGGGGCGGAGGACCCTTTAGGAGGAAGCGAGAAACATAGCGGGGCCTCCCACCCCCCCACCCCTCCCCCTACGGCTACGAAGATGACCACCCGTACCGTAAGCGCTGGATCCTGACGATCTTCACTACGAAAAAGTAGGGCACTGTGAACAGTCTAATGAACTCGAAAAGAGAAAGAACACTTTGCTGTCAAAGATCAAGTCTACCTTACCAGTAGTTGACATCTAAGGGTGAAGGGCTAACAGCTTAACGTCAACGTCTAGTTAACGTCTACGTGACGCGATCATTCCGAAAACGAGACTGGAGGTCTGAAGGGCCGCCAGCATGATCTAACTAACTCACAAGGGTTTCAACTCGCGAATCTCCCGCTTAACAAACCGGTACTAAAGGAAAGTCCTGGGGAGTACTCAATTATACGCTTCTGGGAATCTGCCACCTACCTCTCCCCTAAGCCAACATCAACACTTACTTCTCATTTACGGCAAAATGTTGGCTTAGAGGAAGTGTAGGTGGGCAGTTTCCTAGTGTTTGAGTATAGCGAGTGAGCCACTAAGAGTATGAAACCCTGACCCTGCTTAGGGCAAAAAAAATCCTAAAACAAAGTACACATACACCCCGTTTAGAACAACTCCCCCAATTTTATTACCCTATTTAGGACAAAGAACAAAATGCTTGCCGTCTTGTTTTACAGCTATTTATTGGCAATTGCAAAAGAGCAAATTCACTTTATATTCATTTTGCTTTTCTATACTTGGAGTACAAACAGATTTCATCTGGCAAATCAAATCAATCACGCAAGCAATACCCTGTTTATAATTTGAACGGAGTCGCACGAAATGATATACCCTCTTTCCGACAGAGAGGACAAAAACAATACCCTGCAGTCTAGCGGCACATCCCTGTATAGTCCATTAAGGAAAGTATAACCCCCCCGGAAAAAAGAAGGCCAACCTAGCGAAAGTCAACTCGACAAGCTTACATATAAGCTCTTTCTGCAAGCCGCAAAACACTTACCTTCACATGTAACGGGTGTGCCACTCCAGTCCATGATATTGTTGTCCGTAACCGTACATTGTCTGATCTCGTTCCCCGATAATTCGTAGCCCTCGTCGCATTGGAAAGTGCATTCTGACAGGTATGTTCTGGAACACGTCCCCAATATTGAACCATCGTCTGGAGCTGTCAGTGCTTCGCAGTATCGGACTGTCAAGACAAATATACTGTTATCAAGCTATAGAGCGTTTTCACTCACGGGGCCAGCATCTGATGCAAAGTTGTTAATTCCTACAGGACTGGCATGGAATATCTACATGGCCGCCGTTTCATTGTTATGGAACTAGAAATTTGGCCACCGCCACGTCATGTGTAAACCCTCTATAGTATCAAACATGCATAGTTACACATGTTTTAAATTCACAAACTATATCATTATGCGACCAGTCGAAACGACAGCGACGCACACGTCTATAAAACATCGACTGCAACTTGTGAGTTTTCTACCCTTACAGGAAATATTCTCCTTCAAAACTGGACACTAACTCACCCTAACAAGCGACCAAACAAAGGGCTGTTGTAGGGCTCATGTAATAAACGACCCTAAATGTAATAACATTTTTCCCTAAATGTGATAGTTTATTACATGTTGCCAATTATCGTTTTACTCGAATAAGTGCCGCCCCCGATTTAGCGCCGCATTTGAGAGAAAAAAAAATTATAAGCGTTAATCCAGAATGAGCGCCGCGACCCTAATATAGAATGAACAAATAAAAAGACGATAATGCTTTTAGGTTAATATGGAAAGTAATAATTCTTAGTTCTCAAGTGACGTAACAAAAACTCGCAAGGACTTTGAAGGTTTTATCTCCATCTAGCAAAAGATCTCTCTTGAAAAAAGAGCTCTTTCTAATTTACCAACTTTAATATGGCGGCCGAGAAGGCCGTCGTATATGCTAAACAATAATTTTATCGCATGATATTATGCCTTTTGAATGGCAAAAGTATTTAGCAAATGTGTTTAGGGGAATAATTTACTCGTTCGCAGTGAACAACGGATCAAATTTGTGGCAATACTGAAACCAGATGTTTGCATTATTTCTGACCGCCATGTTTTTGCTCCTCGGAGGAGCACAAATATAACGTCCCCATTAAGTGAGCCCTATAAATTTCTGTTACACATTTTGAAGAACAACTCAGCAGCAGAAAACTGCACAGACATGAGACTTGGCCAGGTTGTTAATTTATCGATATTCCATTCTATAATATCTGAAATTCTTGGCCTCAGACATTCCACTGTTTTGATTTTAGTTTTCGATGGCGTTGCATTGAAAACCACCAATACCGTAACACGACAGCCGTTTCAACGACGTGTTACTTACGTCGTTAGGGAACTTAAGCAACTACGACGACGACCACAACGACAATTTCAAAAAACAATAGGTTTAATGATCAAAACAACAGCTCTGCAAGTGCATCACTCTTTTTAGTTCACTTCTTTGACGTCCATTGCTCGACTTCGACGTGAAAGCTCCTAATTCAGTTTGACGTTTTATGGACGACGTGGACATACGACGACGAATTTTCCTTCCTCTTTTTGAACCTGAATAAGATCCATAAGAATTCTTGTTTGTGGAGGGCGTGAACACAAGGCAACGACTTTCTTCTTCCTTTTCTGAACTTCGATACTGTTGTTTAGAATTCAACTCCAGAAAAAATTGCCAAGATTTGACGAACTGG
Source organism: Porites lutea (assembly GCF_958299795.1). Lineage (NCBI taxonomy): Eukaryota > Metazoa > Cnidaria > Anthozoa > Scleractinia > Poritidae > Porites > Porites lutea. The sequence goes on from NC_133209.1 coordinate 6,029,092, forward strand.
ATGAGATAGAATAAGTGCGATTAAGTTTGAAGCAGCTCGACTTCACTTTTTAAGTGACGTTTTGTGGCCGTCGCCGTCGTTGTTGCTTAAGCTCCCTATTGATGACGTTAGCGTAACGTCAAAACATTAAGGCCTAATGTTATCAGTCTTAAGAAATTTATTATATTTAAGGCAAAATGTTATTACAGTTAGGACTTTATTACATTTAGTGCCGTTTATTACATTTGGGCATTCCACAAGGGCTGCTTGTAATAAGTCACAAGCGTATACATGTGTATAAGGTCAGTATTCTCAGGGGCAGCCAACGAGGGTTTCCTCCCAAATTCATTTAAAACACTTTTTGTGCTATCCAGAGCATTTTTAGACCTCTAGAAATGCATTCTAAGTGGCGCTATAAAATTTATATCTGTTCGGTCATCCCAAGGGAACTTGAGTGTTTTCGCAATTAGAAGGGCTTCAGTATTATTTTCCCGAACATTTTAGATGCAATTTAGCGCATTTATGAAAAAGAAAACTTTTTTGATTCCTCTCTCCATCACATTTTTGAATCCGAAAATTTTAGGTTTCCTTTTTCCTGCGAAAAATAGCCTAACCTGGGATGTTAAATGTGAAAATTAAACTTCAGAAAATCGTAGGGAATTTATTAGATAAGCTTCGAAAATTGTACAGGAATGAGACGGTCATCTAGAAATTTTTAGCCTTCCTCAAGTGATAGAAAATTCTAGGCAGTACTTGCTTCTGCGAACAGATATTTTTCAGAAAACGGTCGTTGGGTGCCCCTGTATTCTTAGAATACCTGAGAAGACTTTCTCATTGTCAGTTTTCAGTACAAGCTGCTATTAACCCATTTACACATGAACCGTGCTTGGCGATCCACGTCCCTCGTCCTGCTTATTTTAAAAGTCCTCCGTTACAACGGTCATAGACAACTCTGACATTGTGCCAGGGAAGAAATCTTTTAAACCATACCCGAGTGAGCACGATTTGGGCGAAAAAGAAAAAAGAAAGCCTGGTAAAGTTGATCCGAAAACCCCATATAGAAATCTTGCTGGACTACCCACTTGTATTCCCTTCCATACAATGCTTCCACCCTGAAAGTTTTTCCGAAAAACTTTTGCTCTCTCTGCATACCTCAACTTCGGAAGATGATGTTTAGCATCAAGAAGAGAAGGGAGCATAGTGCTTGACATATATTAATAGTGTTGACGGTAGCTTTGGTTCTTGTTGGCACGATAGTGAACAGAAATCGGTTCTGTTATCTACATAAGGCGTTAATATACGTGGTATCTTCATTACTCAAAAAACGTAACGAAAGGGAGAGATACCAGCCTACATTTCTATCAACCTCAAAGTTGAATATTGTGTCAAATAAACACGGCCATTTCTTACTTGTACAGTCGTCTCCATTATGTGGGGTCCCATAATATCCAGTGAAGCAATAACAATCAGTTATTGATGTACTTCCAGTGAGTGAGTGGCCGGAATTAGCAGGGCAAGCTGTGCAAGAATCAGCATAGCCAACAAAATCCTTGTACTCCGACGCAGGACATGCTGTCAAGCAAAACAGAGAATAAGTTTTTATTTTGGATTTCCGTGGGAGGTTGCCTGCGTCACAGACGCTCTAAACCTTCTGTATAGTTGAGTGCGTGGGTCGGCTGCAACGCAGGCTAGTGGGAGTGAAGTTGTTCCCCAATGTGCCCACCGAATTTACGAATGATCTCTTTGTTTCCATGGGAGGCTCAAGTGAAGAAACCAAAACACAAGGGGAGAGGAGCTCTCAGTGAAGAGGTGTTTTTTTGTGGACACCAAACGTACGCATTTCTTTCAGTTCATACTCGGGCATTGCAGAAGACGCTACTAAAACATTTCGAAACGACAGTAGCCTTTTCAAATTAAAAAGCGAAAAGAGAAAGCCACAAAATAGACCATAAATTAACCAACATACTGGTAACAAGACATAAAAAAAATGGAAGATCGAAAGAGCTTATGCTTATGTTTTGTAAGTTACTGTCAAGAAAGAAGAAATTATCAGTACACCACCAGCAATGTTATAATTCTATATTTCATCTCCAAAACAAATTTAATGTTGACCAAACAAAAGGTTACTGATAATCGAGTCCATAAGTATATTGTAATGAAACTTTGCGAGAAAGCGTTTAAATAATTATTAATAATTAATATTGAATGAGGCTGAGCATGATATTATGCAGATCTCGGAGGCTATCATCCACCTTGAACGGTAATTTTCACATCATACGAAAGCGAAACTCAATAATTGTTTTGCTATTCATTCAAAATAGTCTAGATTGATCTAGACCCTACTTCAAATATATCGCTTGTTTCTCCGCACGGTTTCAGGAATACTCCTAAAAAAGCAGATAGTATCCAGCGAGCAATATTTCGGCCATCCAATTTTTCGCCTCCATCTTTCAAATAAGCACCCGCTGATTGTGAAGAATTAGCCGAGAGACAGTAGCCACGCAGAAAAGGAAAAAATAATTATTTGGGTTTTTTTATCACACTGTAGCTCAGCTGGTAAAATTAATAATAAATTCTACTGATAATTGATAATAAATTGCCAGTTTCACTCTTCACTTACCGGTACAATCCCCGACGACACCTGAGCCGGCGAATCCTTTAGGGCATGCGCATTTGTAGTCTCCGTACACTAAACCGCATGCACAAGCTGCTAGAGCGTCGCAAGTGTTATCGCATTTGTTAGCATCAACATCTTGTGTCTGCCATAACTCTTCGTAAGGATCTGAGTTAAATTCAAAAAAAATATTATTACGATAAAAGAACACAGTCATGGGAACAGGTATGACAAGGATTGGTAAATCTCCGGTCGGCATCACGAAGTGGGAGCGATTTTTCTAAACCAGTCACAGACAGGTACGAACCCATGCCGAAGCCTTGCACTTGACCATAATACAAAGTGACGTTGCACTTGTTGCACATGGAAAATGTGAAAGATGCGTGGGAGAATCTCTCTTATCGTTTTAGCTCCAGAACTAGCTAACGATAGTTATAATTTATTACGTGAAATTCGACGAGCTAATAAGACATCTGCTAACGAAGAAGCCTTCTTCGCTGACAGAATTCATTTCGAAAACAAGGAAAGTGCTTGGGCCCCTGTCTCGTAAAATAACGATACACTAGTTCCAAAAAAAAGGCCGAATATAGAAGCGCCTCATAATCGATTACAACACGGGCATCCCAACTCGATCACTATATGAGCGCTTGAGAATACATCTTATGATATTACGTAACGTAAAGGGTTAAAGGGTTCACAAGGGAAACGTAGAAATATAAAAAAGGGAAAATTCTCTTTATCTTAGATGACTGTGGGGGAAAAAATTACATCGCCCAAAATGAGTCGACATCATCCTGGACTTTAAAGTGTGAAGTGCGAAAATGAAACTTGTTATAAATGGATTGTCAGACAGCCAGACAATAGTCAAGAGAAAATTGTCTGAAAATGACCAACAGCATTCGTTCTTCGGTTACGACTTTGATTCCATCGCTTCTAAAAAGTTAGCCCGTGGATTTTGTAGGTAGTACATGGAAGTAAAATAAAACCTATTTTTTTTGCTGAATTTTTCTCCGCCAAAGTGCTCTTCACAAAAGTTAGCGTATGGCTTTCATTGTTTGATGTTTTAAAAAGCTTCGTGCAAAGTTTCAAAAGAATATATTGATGGGAAGGGGTCGCAAAACTTAACTTTCGGCATATCCACATGACATTCGAGCTTTCCCTCTTCTGTGAAACTCGCATGATCATAGAAATGACTTGCTTTGAAATTCCCGTTGTTGTATAATGTATTCCAAGCTTCACCTCCCGTAAACAATCGGACACCTGCCGCCGCAGTTTAGCATTGAAACTGAGTTGTTAAAACAAAAAAGTATTTTAATCGCGGCTTGCTGAAAAGAGGAATAAGCCTGCGGTATACTTTTACGACTACCAGGTTCGTAGAAAATTTTTAAAAGTCAGCGCTTTAGGGAGAAACATATATTGGTCTTCGGTTAAATAAACGATAATGATATCACTCGACTAGGTGTTTACTTATGATTTTTCTCTTGGTTCTCAACGAAAAACTGATAGTTAAATATATAGAAAGGAATGAATAAAGTAACCATTGGCAACCTGGCTACATATGATTTTCTTTTATGGCGCTTTTTTCCAATCACACAGCGTTCCGCGCGTCCCTAGCAGGGAACACCTCGACACAGTCTCAATAAGTGCGAGTTCTTCTCTTCCTTGGAAATGTCTTCCCTGCAAGAAATGCCACGCGTTGATCGGAGCTCTTTTTAGAGCTCATTGAATCCGTGATCCACCCTGCCTTCTTGCACATATATACGCCACTGAAAGGCGACGATCAGGCCTCCTCGTTTTCGTGTAGCAACTATGCGCTCAACTTCATGGACGGCCGCGACAAGGGATTTTTGCTTGGGTTGGTATTTAGAACCAAAGACACTATCGCAAACATAAATCAATAATGATGCGTAAAAGCCAGTGTAGAAAATTGTTCTATTAGTATGTATATATGCCGATATGATACTGTAATGTTTCGTACGAATCTTTGCACCGCCGGGGTAGTACAGGATGATTTAAATCGAGTTGTACAATGACTGGAAAGTAGCAGGCTTATCCTTAATCAGATTAAAACAAAATCAATGCTATTTGGAAGTTGACAGAATTTTGCCAAATCACCAAATTTGTGTATACGGTTATACAGAAAGACTTTAGAAAGAGTAGCTAAATTTAGCTATTTGGGTGTTGTTTTAGATGGGAACCTTTCTTGGAAAGATCAGGTCGTCGAGTATGTATGCAGCAAAGTCAGTAGGAGCCTAGGGCTTTTGTCTCGTATACGATTATGCCTCACGCTGGAAGCCTCTAAACAGGTATACACTTCACTCTTGCAGCCATTATTTGACTATTCTGATGTTGCGTGGGGGGAAATCTCAGAGGGGTGTTGCAAAGAGTTACACCGCATACAGAACCGCGCAGCACGAATTATGCTACGGAAGAACACCTCAAATCACGCTTTCTGTGTGCTAAACTGGTTAAACTTAGCTTCCAGAAGAAAAATGCAAAAATGCATTCTAGTTTTTCAGTGTTTAAATAATCTAGTACCCAAATATCTTACGCAATATTTTACAAGGAATGCGGATTTACACAATCATGCAACTAGGAGAAGCAAGGACCCGCACCAACCAAAGCCGAAATGTAACATAGGCAAAAGAACTTTTAAGTATGCGGGGGCTATTTATTTCAATTCTTTACCCAATTGTGTTAAAAGTGCCAAGTCTGCCAATAGTTTTAAAAAGATGCTGACCGAGTATTTCACCTTATTATTTGATTTAAAACTCAGCTTTTATATGTTTTGATCAATTGAAACGGATCCAAATTTGAATACTTATCTCACACAATGTGCCCTCAAGGGTTTAAAAAGACGCAGGGCTTGCTTTTTACACGCTAACCGACCGACTCGGGGTTTCAAAGGGAAATGTCATTCAATTCTCTCTGGCATTTACTTCACTTCTATTGTATATATATATATATATATATATATATAATTATTATTATTATTAAATCCGCGACCAACGCATTGAGTGCGCAAACCGTTAGGAAATGTTAACACAAGGCCTCCTATACGTTAGGAATACAACGCAAAGTAAATGCAATCCGTTAAATAAGAAGGCTGGCCGAAAGTAAAGGCTTACCAAAGAAGTAAAAATTAAAACCGACTACATATAAGACTTATAAAAGAATTTTTAAATGACCTATATAAAAGACTTTTTAAATACTGACCTAAAATAAACTTACCCCCTCTTAAGTATGTCGCAAGTTCGGAAAACTCGTCGAAGTCTGTCAAGTGGAAAGCTTGCTTGTCTGGGTCTTCTACAACCTGTTTAAGCTGGTCATAGTCAATGTTTCCTACACCAACAGCAAAAACCTCAACAGAAGCAGCGTGTAACTGTGTGGCAATTGAAACAGGACTAGGATCACTCGAAGGCCTATTCCAACGTCCATCAGTAAGAAGAATAACGGTCGTTTTAACTAAATTGAGGGGCCCTCTCTTTTGACCGCTGGATGGTCCGAGGCAAACATCGTACGCAAGTTGGAATGCATCCTTCATGTTTGTCATGTAGCCATTGATACTTTGAACCATCGGGTTAAATTTTTCGTTGAAGGTACACTTGTTTTTCGTCAAGGCGGGAACAGACACTTGGTCTATGAAAATGCTCGCTGTGCTTCCAAAGGGAATCACCTCAACACGGGTAGCTTCCATGCCAACACTTATTTCATTCAGCAAGTTGGTAATAAACTTCTTTTCTTCGCTGAAATCACTGCCGCTTAAACTACCAGAGGTATCAATAAGGAATAAAATATCGGACTTTGAGTTTTCATAGGAATTGTGTTCGTTTCTGAGTTTCAGAAGTTCTGTTTCTGAAACGTTCAGCCAATCTTGACACAGAGTTGTCCGAAAACTCACGAAAGCGAAGACGGAGATATAAAGAAAGGCGTTCATGATTTAACAAAAATAAAGGCGCATTGCCACTGGAAGAAAATACATACCATGAACCACTTAATTAGGACGGATCCTCGTTAATTAGTTCATGATCATTCGCTACTTAACACAGCTGAATAAATGTTTCGAAGTAATCCAAATTGCAAATGATCGCGATATTTAGTTTAGGAAGATAGCAATAAACCTCAAAATTTACACATTTACTGCTCCATGAAAAATAAGTAGATTTGCTCCTGTTTTACTAAGTCACTCTTTGCTATTTGTTACTTTCAGTCTTTTTATAGTGTATTCATTGAGGAACGTATTACTCTACCGCTCCTCTCATTCGAAGCAAACCTTTTTCTGTAGTGAAATTTTTTAACGCCTTTACACCAAGGTTAACCAACGTTCTTGAGTAAAGAAGAAATTATATTTATGCAGCTGTATATTCAATATCGATCTGTCATGTATTCACAGCAGCGAGTTTCTCACGGACTTTATAGGATTACAAAATCTTAACGTAAGACCGTCTCTCGATACCAACGCTGCCGACAAGCGAGATATTATATCCCATTTTTTGTTCGACATAATTCCAAACGTTTAGCGTTAGCATAAAGGTTTTAATTGGGCTAGACGTCAGACGTTATCTGTCTCGAAGGACCTTAAAGTGGTCCTAGAGGGGTGACGCCGTAATATCCCTGCGTAACTGCTCAAAATCGACTATTGAACTTAAATTCATTCGAGACAAACCTCCACGAAACGACAGGACTTCCAACAACTTCCTTTTTCATATTTCTTTTGGCTGTTTACGTTACGTATGTTAACTCTCTTACTATTAAAAAGCGACAACGTCCTTTACATCGTCCTTTACATCGCCCTTTGCCGAAAAAGAAATTTTCACCAGCTACAGTAGCTTGCTTAAAGCATCAGTCAGTTTTTAACCGAGTTTCCTCGCTTAAAAGCACCGAATAGGCGGAAAAATAGAGAATATAAATCCTTAATGAGCCTTAGCCTTAATGAGCTTACTTGCTTTTAACTGAACATTGAACTTTAATTTAGTCTAAATTTTACGCATATTTGTTGATATGGATTAGTGGGTCTTGTTTGTAAACTAACATTGGTTATTACAATTTAAAAACATAGTGAGAGGTTGTGGCACAATTTTATCCTTGGTTTGGAAGGTACAACGTGTGATTGGCTAAGCCTGGGAAAGGAATGTCGTTCTCGGTTAAGCAGGCGTTTGTGACGACGGACGAAATACGAGCTCCCCTAAAAGCGTCTGCGTGAGGCTAATCAAGTGCCCATAGGTTTGAAATCGGGGATGGGGAAAAAACATGTATTTCTCTAAAGTCAACATTATTTAAGTTTCAGTCCATCGAGGTGAAAATTATATGCAAAGTTTCCTGTGTTGCAGTTCTCATGGTCCCAAAGATACCAAACTTCATACAATCACCACCTCAACAATACGGGTAGCTCACTATTACAGACAGTTCTCTTAGTCCTATAAAGATACAAAACTTCATACAATCCCCACCAATATGAAATGGACATCCCTCTATTACGGACAATTCTCATGGTCCGATAGATACCAAACTTCGTACAATCACCACCTTTATAATACAGACAGCTCTCCATTACGGACAGTTCCCTTAGTGCCACATGGAGATACCAAAATTCATACAATCGTCACCTTTCTAATACTGACACCTATCTATTACGGATCGCTCTCATGGTCCGAGAGATGCCAAAAACTTCAAGCAATCCGTACCACTATAGGACGAAAACGTCTATATTATCATTATTTAACACAAATTAAGTCTGATTTTTTCTTTGTTTTGATTTTTTAATTTTCATCTTCAAACACTAATAAAGAGTTAGACTTGCCGCAAGTCAACTGCAAGTTCATTGCTCAAAAAAGGCGTCTTGTCGCCTATTTTGTAAAAGCCGTGACATTACATTACATTACATTACATTGCAGTTGATCAGCGCGACGTTTCTCTTTTTAGACACTAACAAAAGGCCAGTATTTCTGGTAGGTTCCAGTCCATCCGGCGTGGAAACGACCGTCGGAATTTCCACCGTTGGTGGTAAAACGGATCCAGAGATAGGTGTCAGAAGTGAAGGAGCCAGACGGAATAGTATGCCCTCCCCAGCCGCTTGAAAGTACGGTATCACCAAATCTGTGAAAAACCCACATATTAGAGGATAAGTTACCACTTATAAAATATATGGCCGGAAAAAGGCGACCGGGCGGATTGAAGAGTTGCTGAAAAAGCCAAATTGCAATATAGTTGAACAGCGCGCACTTCCATTAGTTTCTTCGAGGTCATCAACAAAGCTGTTTCACGCTAAAAGTGTCTGAACGGGCAACATTGCATATTCTGTGACGTCATGGGATAACAGTGCATTGTTAGCCGCGAATGTTGACCACTCGCTGAGATTTACTTTCATAAATTAGTATAAACCATAGACGTTTTTCTTCTTGTTGTGTATAACAAATCACTTAGTGATAATGTTCCTTATTTTGTTTCCCTCGGATCTCAATCCATAGGGAGCTTAAGCAACAACTATGGCGACGGCTACGAACGCGTAACTTACAAAGCGTGTTTGCGCTGTTTTTAAACTCATTGCGCTTATTTCATCTTCCTCAAGTCGTCAAATGTTGGCGATTTTTTCTGGAGTTGAATTTTAGAGCACTGTATAACAATTCAGGACAAAAAAGGAGGGGGTCGCTGTTCACGTTCCATGTCGTAATCGGGCAACGACGGCAAAGAAATGTACAAAACAGCGTGTAAAGTTGTTTTTTTGCCTTTCTCGTTGCCATCGCCGTCTTTGTTGCTTAAGCTCCCACTGGAGATTCTCGAGAAACAGAACTGCCTCCCTCGAGGTGTGTCATTAATTGTTTGAAATTTAAGTTTCTCCTGAAAAAATTAACAACAGTGCATTTTTGCCCGGTTCTTTGCATGTACGTTGAGGACATCTGATTTACTTCATTTAAAAATCAATATTTTATTTTTAGGAATATTTAGTCCGAGAGTGCAAGGCTAAAAACCAGAAAACAAACTAGAGCACATACACACAAATTCGTCATGAAAATGAGTGTATAAAGTATTCGATTTGAAAAATGCCGAAACGTGCGAAAGTGGAGGTGAATCGACATAAGTCTGTGCCTTGTGTTTCTCGTGATTCATGCCATTTATAAACGGACACATGACATGACTGGGTTATGTTCCGATGGATATGACACCGTGCATTCACTGGGGCAAAGAGGCCTAGCAATACATAGTCAATGAGATTTTACGTTAAATAAACTGCGTTAAGTGACAGCTACTTGTTGTAACGTTGCTTACATGTCTCTTCCTCAACCTCCCTTGCAAATGCAAATAGTTACGTAAACAGCAACAATGCGAAACATTATAAATACTTTTAAATTACCTTCCTGAGGTTATGGCAACCGTGTCATAGGTACTTTCTGTTCCGAACTCCGTGAAAATGAATTCGGCGGTCTCCGTGGTGCGGTAGACCAACCAAACGCAATCGAGGTTGTTCGCGTATCCATTAGGATAGCCTGGAGAGGTGATTCTTCCACTTCCATCTTCATATACACCTCCACAAGATGTGTCTATAAAGAAGAATCAAGAATCAGTAAAGCTAACTGATCATCTTTGGTGGTTTGATTCCCGAAAATTCCTCAGAATGGTACATGTAACACTTCACTGAAATCCCAAAGAGAACCGGCTTACTTTCATGGTTTTCTATAGCTAACTTAAGGGCTTCAAATTTGGCCAAATGATATCCTCCTCTACGGACTTTAATTTAAAATTTTTCTCTTTTTAACAAGTGGGGGATATCGAAATTGTGAAAAGCCACAGTAAGTATGACTGTATAATGTACAAAGCAAGCAAGAAAAGTGAAAACAAATGGATAGTTATCGTCATCGACAACTTGAATAGGATCTTAGTTAAAAAGAAGGAAAAAACAGTTTTCTTTTGGCCGACAACAGAAGTGGAAATTCTCTTAAAAAACTCCCCTCTCTCGCATTATTTTCCCCAAATCTGACAGTATCACGGAGAATAGTTATATTCTTGCTTCGCCTTGATGACTCGTGATAAGATAAGAGGAATTAAGGAGGGTCTGAATGGGGGGGTCCACTTGTCGGTTGTCGGTTAAAATTCAATTACTTTGTCGGTGGTTGGTTAAAATTTTCGATCTTTGTCGGTAGTCGGTTAAACTTTTTGATTTTTGTCGGTTGTCGGAAAATCTCAGTTAATAAGTGAAAATGCTTGTTAATTATTAATATTTTTTTATGTATTTCACCCAGTTTCAAGACTTTGATCCTTGAGGAAAGAGTAAAACTTGTAAGAATGCATCATTTGATTACACTTAAGCTTTATTAACTCTTGTTTGTTTATGCAACATGATCGTTTATTTCATCATTGTTTGCCAAATGAATATCATGAGTACTGATAAAATCACCAAACCTTTTATTGTAAATACGAACTTGGTTTCCCTGTCGATTACAGGGCACAGTAATTAATTAATTAATTAATGGACTCCAGCCTTTTGGATACTTAAATTATTCGTAGTAAAAAAAGCAAGGGGTGACAGGCTGCACATCTGTACCTTTAATGTTTTGGCTCTAACAAGCATGTCCTTTGCCATAATTTTCCTTTCTCAAAGAAATAACACTTTAATCCTCGGACGTACAAGGGGTGGGGGGGGGGGGTTGGATGCCACATCCCCACCCCCTTTAGGTTCTGGGATTTTTCCGAGAGGATAAAACATCAGCACCTGACGTTTTCAGTAGATGTTCGTTTATCCCTCGCACGCATTTTGAGACAAGTTCAGTAATGATCAGTTTCTATGGTTACGAGGTATGACGTAATAAGTAGCACGTGGTCAAGCCATTTTGAGTGAAGACGTATGTTTTTATCAACTTTTTTCAACAATAAAAGAAAAATCTTGTAGCTAAAATCATGCGAAGTGCTTATTTATGTGATATTATTCATATCAAGCAATTACCACTTCTCGCTGTTTTAACCTGATTTCTAATTCTTGGTAAAATCCTAGATGGCGGCAAAGATGGCGACCATTGTTGGTGACTTCACAGGCCTCCAGCAGCGCCACCATTCATAAAATATACTTTATCTTATTAAGAAGATCAAAGGCTTTTCAGTGAAGGCAGAATCGCTTCGGAACACCGCAACATATCAAAAACTCTTGGGAGGGGCTCCATCTACCATCCTCTTGTAGCATGGCGGGGGGTATGATTTTGCGTGTACGTCCGAGGGTTAAGTTGGCAAGGTAGTGGTTGGTTTTGTATAAGATTACACTTTTTCATTAAAGCTTCTTTTATAATAGACACTAAGGGCTTGTATTGTGTCACGAAAGGCAATATTTCTTTTTCTTCCTTGTTGTTTTGTTTCAGGAGCGCGGCTTTCCTTCTGCGAGTTTTACTTCTAATAGCAATTTTTCTTTTAAAATTGTGTGGCCAGCCTCTGTCCATCAACCGCTCTTTGAAATCTGAAATACTTCCTCAGAGGAGTTTGTTCGTAGGATTCTCAAGGCTCCTTGTTTGTCTAATCCATTTTAACAATTGGTGGGTTGTCAGAGGTGAAAATGTATATACTGGAAGGTTTCCGTTTAAAATGCGTCTTTATACGTCAATGATAACTTTTTCTCATTTTTCTTTGAATGTTGTGCCAGCCTGTATACAACCGGCCAAAAAGATTGCCTCAGTGTCAGATATTTCGGCCGCAAATTTCATAGTCAGTACAGCAGTAGGGTGAAGTAAGTTTACTTGTTCCGTGAATTTGAAGAAATCTACCATGTCTGATTTACTTATGTCCCATAGGGAAAAAATATCATCTATGTAGCTTTTTCAAACAGTTGGTTTCAAGACGGTTTTGCTTAAACTTTGTGTTTCAATATATGCGGCCATGAAAATGTTGAAAGGAAACTGCTGTATGTGCTCATCGCGGTACCGTGGTTTTTTTATTGATAAAGCTTTCCGTGCATTAAACGGGAAATAATTTTCTTTGAGGATTAATCAAAGCATTTCTCGGACCGAAACAAGAAACGTTCAGTTTTTTCACCTTTGTCTTTTCAAAAACATGCATAAAGTTGGTAGCATCTTTAAGGTGTGGCTTCTGTGATTATGATACAAAAAGAGGAAGTTCTTTCTATTAGACCATCTGATGAGTCATAAATTTAAAGAGGTTACTTCCTAACGGCTAGAAAAAAATGCAAAAAGTTTTTTTTTCTGAAACAAATATTGATAATGTCAGCCCATGTCGGTAGTCGGTAATTTTTTACTCGTTTTGTCGGTAGTCAGTAATATTTTTCGACCTTTGTCGCTAGTCGGTTTACCCCATTCACACCCTCATTAAGGCGTGTCGGTCAGAAACAGTAATTTGATGAATTTTCTCTTAATGCTTTTACTGTTTAGATGAGACGTAGACTGTAGTTAAACAAAACACCGGGGTGAAAAATTCCGGTTGGGGTGTCGAAAGCATAAAGGCGAGCGATTCACCAGTTTACCGCAGAACTGCCTCGTCCGTTACGGTTTGAATCCAAAAAAAAAATGGAATTTCCGGCGTTTGAGTTGTTACGAATTAGCCGGAAATGATTGAAATATTTCTGCGGCATGGGAGCAGTGGCAACTGGGGCGGTTTCAGTTGAAGTGCAGTATGGTTAGAATGGAGTGCCATTTTAAAAAGGGAAGCTTATCACGTGGCAAAGCATTAAAGGCCGATACCTCGTCTAGCCCAGGTTATTTTTTATTTATTAATTATTTGATTTATAAAGTGACAGATCGAGTTGCGCGAGGGTTTTAGCTTGTTTTAGTTATTCTTCATTTGTTTTGGAATGTTATTTCGAATTTACCGTGCTTTGTTGGATTACAAGCTTAGTAAATGTGGGCGTGCCTGCGGGCCGCGTAGCCTTCGTAGGATGGGCTTTTCAGGAAATGAGCCATGGATCCTACCCAGATTTCCTGCCGAGTTTTTTCCCTACAAGGGCTTTTTTTCCAGCATGTTTTTTTCTGGCCTTCGTTCTGACAGTATTATTTGTGAACTGTCGCTCAGCACTGTTCTAGTTTACCTACCACATATTTGAATGTAGTAGAAGTTGGAGTATTACGCACTGTTATTTCTGCGGTGCTAGGCCGAAACAGCCAAAATATACCTAATGGTTTTCCCGATTCATGTTGTACTGCGTAGTGGAGCTGAAATGGGGTGAGTTTGTGTAGCGCGGGTCTGGAACCGACAAATTTGTAAATGGTAAGCAACGTTACGTTTGGTTCGTACCAACCGGAATGAACGGACTACCTCAAAACGTACTCCTCAATTTTCGGTTGGAATTTCCGAAAAGTGACCTTACGATTTACCTTCCATCCGGAATTTCCGAAGTTTTCTGTCAAATGGAAAGCACCCTTGCTTCACTGGAGTGCGATAAACCAAATTTTAAAGGGGCTTTGTAGCGGCTGACTAGTTCAGTTTGATTACACAACACACGTCCCTATTTGCTATAGAACTTGAGAATATACTGACAAAATCGCAGCTTCGTGTCAAACAGTTGTCAGGGATACCCAACGACAGTTTCCTCCTAAATACATTAAAATCATTTTTTTGGCAATCCAGAGTACTTTATGGTATCTAGAAATGCATTCTTAGCCGCGCTTTATAATTTGCACCTGTTCGGTCATCCTAGGGAACTTGAGAAGTTAAAAGGGCTTCAGTAATATTTTCCCGAAAATGTTAGATGTAATTCAACGTATTACGAAAGCGAGGATTTTTCTGATTCCTGCCTCCATCACATTTTTGAATAAGGGCAGTGTAAAGAATTTAAAAAATCGTAGGGAAATAATTAGATAAGCTTCGAAAATTGTATATGAATGAACGGTCATCTACAAATTTTTAACCGTCCTCAACCAATAGAAAAATTCTAGGAAATATTTGCTTCTTCGCATTATTTTAAAAGATAAAAACAACAAAATTGTTATGCTAACAAGTTTTCAAAACACACAAGTGCAGTTCGTTCCAATCTACTTTAAGTTTGTCATCTATGCCTCCTGTTGTATCTGCTTTGTTATATTTACTTTCTATTCATATTTTGAACGGTTATTTTCATGTTTCACTTTATTTGGAGGCAATTCCCAGTTCTTAAATTTTGATAAATTTCGTTACACGGCTCCTTTAATTTTACGACTCAGTCTCCAGACAGTAATCGTCAAGAATGGTCGTAAATGTAAGGGAGACTGAATTTTCAAGGTTATCTAAGAAAACAGAGATGGTTGTGTGACAAGAAAATTACTCAAGATAGAAAACTGATAAAAAAAATGTTGCTCACCAACTTGCTGGTAACTAAAACTAAATCCCTTCTTTGTTGTTGCTCCATCGCTGATAAATCTCACTCGCAGGACATTCCCGGATGAAGTAAAAGGGGGTGGTTTGTAAGTTGTTCCATCGAATACGATGTTGGGTTTGTCGAAATGGTTCGTGTCGTAGATCATCAAGTAGTCCTTTCCACCCTCTGTTTTGAATTCCGTAAAGTCAAGTCGGATTTTCTTGTTCGCCGGAACTTGAATCTGCCACGTACAGTATTCGTTGTCATCGTAATTTGCTGGATAATTTGACGACTTCACCGTTCCGCTTGGACCAACTAAAAACGTCCCACAGTTCGTAGCTGAAAAACAATTCCTTTATTTAATTGTAATGAAAATTTAAAGAGGCCTTTTTAACAAGTTTCACAAGTGCTTGTGCGTGTAGCTAACGCGATTAGCCGCGCGTTTAAGGACTTTACTTCACTTATTTTTATTTTATGCGAAATTTTATGATGTTATGTTTTCTTCACGCGCGCGCACGCAATTTCTAGATATAACTAGAAAGTTCTTTCTAACGCAAAGCCAAGAAGCAAGTTTTCCTTGTTCTAAGGATTTTTAAGGACATCACCAAGGTAAATATTTACGTTACATTTCTTAAAGTAAGTACGCGCTTTGAAATTTTATCCTTTAAGACCGATTTTATCGCTGATTGCATCGTAAGATCAGATTTGGACTTTAGACGAAGTTAAGTTTACACTCGATATCATTTACCGTTGTTTGAAAATTTTAAGTTTTTACCTTTCTTTCTTGTTGCTTCCAAAGAGGATGAAATGTATGTATTTTCTGTAATTCACAATCTTATTTGTACTTTACTCTTACCTTTATTTTAGTTCTCACAGTGTTTATCGAAGAAAGAAGATAAGACAAATAAACATCAGTACGTAAACTCGTGTCATCTCATCACTGGAGCAATGGTGCGTTCAAAATCGAATTAAAAGTTATGACTTTTAGAGTTTTGAGTGGGAAGAAAGGAAAACTCACACAGGGTGTTGCCTTTGGAACATAACGGTGCGAGGCGAACACTCCCATCATTGCCCTGAACCCCAAATTAAGGGCAAATTTCAATCTTATTTTTAAATTAAAACAAAAAAAACAAAAATGATGAACAGATTTGGAGGTCTCAAAGAATAGGTTTATTTCAGGTAAAGGGTGAAGTCTGCATTCGAGCGAAGCGGCCCATCAGGCTTATCCCGGATACTCATCCTGGGACGGGATGCTAATCCATCGCAGGTTTAACCCCAGCATAAAAGGAGCTGTTCACGAAATTTTTGAAAATTCAAACAGCGGGAACCGCCACCAACCTGGGTGCAACATAAAAAAACCTCCTCAGGACATGACGAAAAGGTATCAGCAACACAAAAAATAGAACAAAAAAGGATTGGATGGACAAACTTGGAGAAGATTTAAACGGATCGTTGTTAGCCTAACAGTTTTTTTATTGTTCATTTTGTAGTTTATAACGTTTGATATACTGCTTGGGAGACATATTTGTTTGACATCAAAAGCTGTGATTTTGTAGTTTTCAAGTACTTTATCAAATTCTCTAGAGAATAAGGACGCGCAATTGGCATTATTACCAAACTGAATTAGGCAATCGTGACACAGGCCCTTTAAATTCACCCGTACCCGTTTGTTCACTCGGATGGAGTGAAACACTACGTGAATAGTGTCTTGCCCATGAGCAAAATACAGTGACCCAGTCCTCTCGATAGGGAGTCTAGGGCAGTAACCACTCGGCCACCGCGTCTCCAACTTCGTTTGAAAGCTATCTTCAAAATGTTACGCAGTAATCTGCGCCTCTAGAGTTGAAAAACTGTAAGCTAAAAGGTCTGTGTAATATATAGCGTCGAGTTAATTTCGTTTTGACTTTTTTCCCTCACTTGCTCTCATTTGATATGGAACCGAACAATAAAAAAAAAAAATTTTAACTGACATCACCGAGGCCTCTTGACAAAGAAATATGTCTTCCTCGCGTTATATTTATAGTTTAAGACAATAGATCTCCAGTTACAATCTGTTTCTCCTTCAATTGTGCCCATCCGTGCCTTGTTTTGTGTGTGCTCTGCTGTGGAAACTTTGTGGCACGTTGTCAGAGGCTGAATTCCGCTACAATTTCGTAACATAGCTCCTTTAAGCAAAGGTTGATCTTTCTGCTTACCGTTACAGGTGGGCAGAATTCCTGTCCAGCTTCCATCTGCTTGACAAGTTCTGGTTAGGTCACCAACTAGTTTATACTGAGGGTCACACTCTAACAGGATTGTGCTCTTGTAAGTAAAGACATCACCATATCTGACTCCGTTAGCTGGTGTACCTGGATCACCACAGTTGACAACTACAAATGACAAGACAATACTTTCATTTACTACCTTGCTAATGAAACAACACTGATAATGCGATCACTCCATTAATGTTAACCAAGGTTAAGTGGCCACCTCGTTTATGCAGCCGCCTTAGTTGTTAATGAGACCACTACCTCCTCAATGCCACCACCTCCTTAATGCAAGCACCCAGTTGATGAGACCACCTCTTCATATGCGACAACCTCATCAAAAATGCAACCACCCTGGTAATGCGACCATTTCATTAATGTGACCACCCGGTTAATATAACCACTTTGTAAAGAGGACCTCCCTATTAATGAGACCATCTTGTTAATACGACTACCTTATTAAAAAACAAACCATTGTAAATGCAACCACCCAGGTGACGAGAAGGCCTCTCCTTATGTGACTACCCTTTTAATGACTCCAACCGATAACACTACCACCCCGTTAATGTGACCACCCTTAATAATTTGACCGACCTGTAAACGCAACAACCATGGTAATGCGACCACCTTATACTGACGCGACCACTTCGATAATGTGACCACCCAGTTAATTCAACCACCTTGTAAAAGTGGATAACTTCGTTGAGACGACCATCTTGTTAATGCAGCCTCCTCGTGAATGCGACCGCGTTGTTAATACGATTACCTCGTTAATGCGACCGCCTCCTAATTAACTTAATTACAACCATCTCCTTAAGGTGACTACCCACTGAATGAGGCAGCCTTCATTGTGTGACCACTCTTGTTACTAAGACCACCTTTTCGTGGTACGACAACTCCGTGACCGTTCAAACGTTTCTACGTTGTTGCCTTCTTACTACAAGAACTAGAAATATATCCAGCTTACTTTGACACGTAGGTTGAGTTCCAGTCCACAAGCCGTTATCCTCACATGTACGTACAGCTGACCCTTGTAATGTATAACCAACGTTGCACTCGAATTTAATCGAGTTACCATACTGGTAAGACGACGAATTCTTCTTCCCATTGTTAGGTACTCCAGGATTTCCGCAAGAGCGCGCTGTAAGTGAAAACAAGACGGTGAAGGTAACTTTTTTTTATTCAGACTACAACATCGTTACTTGTATAGGACTCCATCTTTGCTTTTTTTCTTCTTCGCTTCTCTGTTTGTCTCGACTCCCCTAGTTGCTTTCCCGTATGCTTGTTTTCCCTTTCTATTACTTTATTTAGTTTATGCAACTTCCCCTAACTTTTTACAAAACCTTTTGAATTGTTCGAGTATCTTTAATTTACCTTAATTAAATTTCACATTACATTGACAAGTAATTTAGTTTATCTTTAATTAACCATAATTGGCAAAGAACAGAAAGACTGTACAAATCAACATTAAGGTAAACGTTCCTTTTGTTTGTTGATTGTTTTTTTGTTTGTTTGTTTTTAATACAACAAAAGGTGGTGGCGAACCAGAGGAATATGCCACTTTGGCCAGCACACGCATCCACTAGACTTTGTTGTATTTTTTAATCTATGTAATTATTCAAAATATCTGCCATGTGAATTCCACGCCACTTTATCAGTCCAAATTATATTATAAATAGTTGTCTAGTTAGTTAAAACAAAAAGAACCTTCCTGCAATGATAGGAAAGTTTCCCCCCGTGATTCGCAAGAAATTAATAATGTTTTTTGCTCTAATATGTTTATTCTGCATCCATCGAAATGCATAATTCTATTCAGTACTGATGTGAAACATTTACACCAAAAGTATCACGCTACATTTATGCTGCATGATGAATTATGTAACGTCCTTCGAGAAAGAAAAGTATCACAATAACTTTAGTTTATTGGGACGACACCTACCCAAACAAACTGGTTTGGATCCACTCCATATCCCATTAGCTTGACAAACCTGACTGTCCTCTCCCTCCAGGTGATGGTCTGGTTTGCAAGTGTATGTTACAGTGGACTGGTACTTAGTATCGGTTGTTATGTGACGATATCCCCCGTAAGGATTTCCTGGATCACCACAGTCAACCACTAGGTTTACGGCAAAACCATTTTGAAAGTCATCAATTCAATTCAATTATTAAGTATTCTACACTTTATAGGACATAAAAACAAGTTATTTTATATATAAAAGAAGAAAAAGAATAATGAGTAATCATTTGGCCAAAAGGATAACATGTGTACAGTGTCCAAAGTAGCAAGAGCTTTCTAGTTGGATACGGCCTCCTTTAGATATATTGTAGCAAAAAAAATTACATAAGTGATGAAGCGCGCAGAGTAGAAGCAAGATCAAGTCTGATCTATCAAAAAAATAGTATCACACGGTATAGACATTTGAGACCAAAACAGAAGTGACAAAGTTTCCCAGACTTTTGAACAAGAAAATATATTAAGCGTTTTACCTGAATTGCTAGATACTCTTGGTTAAAAAAATTCAGTTTACTAGCAAGTCTTATTAATTATAATTGTGTACTCTAAGGAAAATATCTGCATTGCTATCAGTTTCATTCTTGATCCTACAAATTTTACTCTTTGTCTTGCAAGATAGGAAAACTGAGGCAAGAAAGGATTACCGAAGGAAAAAAAGAAAGGGCATCCAAGCGTCGTCATCTCGCCTATGATATAGAGCATTTAAAATTGTAAATGACCAACAGTTAAAGGGTCAAAAGGTTTATTGTTCAAAAGTTTGTTCTAAAATACCAAATTCGTGTTACGCATACTTCATCATAAAACTGTACTCGCAAATAAAACTGGCTTAGCAAATGGCAGCTTTTCGTCTATCTTACATTCGCACACAGGATCGTCCCCTGACCACAGTCCTCCTCCTGCTCCGTCAGAAATACAAGTCCTGAATGAGGAGCCTGAAGGCACCAAATTGTACCCATTGTTACAAGTGATACGTAGGGTAGCTCCCAGTTCATAACGGAAGCCTTGAACTGCGCCATTATCAGGAACTGGAACTGGGCTACAAAAGGAAGCTGGAATGACACAAATAAACGCACGCGTTGGGTAAAACTGATTATTGATTATTCATGAAGAAAACACCGCAAAGATTTTTAATGGCTCTCTATTAATCATGAAAGAAAATGGTTTTTTTTACGTGTAAGTTGCTCTTCAATGAAATCGCTTTAAATGGCTTCAATTAACAAGGAGCTCTTAAAAATAGAAATCAAGATGTTTCACGTTACGATATCGATGAAATGCTGGTGTCAGATCTCTGTGAGATTTACAATGGATCGTCTTTGGTTTTCCTGTTGTCCTTTAAGTGAAGATGGACCTCTTTTCCACCCAATTAAAGGAACAGTGTCCCGATTATGCGCACGCACGAGCGTCATCTTTTTTGTTTTCTTCAAAAGACAATAGAACGGTCATATTGACTAGACAAGATTTTCTTCCCGGACCGCACCGCCGACGGAGATTTGTTGTTTATATTCTCAAGTAATATTTTAGACTTTGGAAGAAGTCTTTCGCCTTATATAATAATTTGGCTGGCGGTTCGAAGACTCATCGCGATTTTATCGCTAGCAGAGCCACCTCGCGACCCGAGAACGGCTCTTTCGGCTCGCTTTAAAAACATATTTTCGAATTTGAAACTCGTGTCAGAAGTCAATTGTTCCAAGTCCAGTAATATCTGCCTGATTTGCTCGCGTTCTAGCCTCAAACGTTTGAAAGACATAAATAAAAATGCAATCTCAACGCTATGAATCATCACAAAGGTTAGTCAAAAACTATATTACGATTTCATGGCACTAGATTTTCTAAACATGTAGGGCCTGTTTGTTTGATTTTGTCCGCCGTAAGGAGGTTCATTTAAAAGTTTACTAACGCGTCGTTGCAAAACTTTCTGCTTCACGAAGCTCCCCTCCACAAGATCTCCTCAGTCATATCGATGTCTCAATGGTTTCTTTCTTACAGCCTTTATTGTTGTTGTTTCATTTCTGCGTATTCCTCTCACAATTACCTGAGCTTGTGGAAGCTAGCAGAAGAAATAAGCCTTCAATCGGCATCAAAGCGCCGCTTCCAATCTTCTGGTCCTCCGGCCAACGGCAATAAAAGTAACGCCAAAAAATCCAGATTTTGCCCAAATCGAAACTTAACAGGAACAATATATCATTGATCTGTAATCCTGAGAGGTTTTAGTGTCGTATTGAACTCGGCCAAGCACGATGCAAACGGATTTTTCAAGGTTCTCTTACTCTCCTCGCATCTTTTGATTGCGCGACATCCTGTCCAAAAATCAAAGTTTGGTGCATGCGCAGTAACGGGATACTGTTCCTTTAAGGTACAAATAAGTAGACCCCTTCAATGTTGTCTCGTTCGTTTCAAACTAGTGAATTTACTTTCAAAGTCTGAAATAGCACTTCTGAATTGATACATACCTACACATCTCGGTTGTGTTCCACTCCAAGTTCCACTTCCTTGGCAGGTTCTGGTAGCATCAACATTCTCCGGCATTCGGTAGTTCTTATCACAAGTAAACGTTACCGTGGTCCCAACAACGTTCAAAGCACCGTCAGCTCCATTCAGAACTCGAGTGGCATGTTCTACTTGTCCAATCTCTGGGCAGTAAACGCCTCATGTGAAATAGAAAAAAAAGGCAAACGATCAAATTCACCGGTCATGCTGAATGCTTCTCACACCTTTCCTTCTTCATGCAAATTCCAAGAGGAATTTTCATGCGGTCTCTCATTGAAATAATGATAACAAAAAAAAAAAAAAGAAATAAAATAGAAGAATAAGAAAAAAGATGCTTTCTGTTGTTGTTGTTTTTTCCTAATTCTCATTAAGTTGTGTGAATAGTCCATTTTACAGTTACAGGTGGAAACCTGGCTAGAGTAGTTGACCTTGTTTTGATATAACCGTTGCTTTATTATGTATTTCATATTCTTTTTATGCTAACTAGTATTGTTTACGCATAATTTCCATAAGAAAAGGAAAGAGGTTTGCATAAAAAAAGTATACCTTGGCCTCATGTTCACTCAAAGGATAAGATACCATGCTCAACCATGCTCAGGACTGTAAAATGATACATTAGTACAATAGAAGACTCTTACGTATACAGCTGGGCGCTCCTCCAGACCACTGGCCATCTGCCTGACAATATCTAGTAGATGTAAATGTAGCTTTATATCCACTGTTACAACTGTATGTTGCATTGCTACCAACAAAATTGCCGGAAGTCAGGGCTATATTGCCATTTGATGGACTGCTCAAACTGGGACACGACAGGACTGAAAAAGAAACGATAAAAATGGACAAACGTACAATCGAACCTTCAATAACGGGCATCTTCCACACCAATGGCCAATATTGCACCAACAGTAAGCCCGACTTCACTTACTGCCGTAAACACGTCCATGGCCTACTCTGCGGAAAGGCAAAGAATAACGGGCACCTCCACACAAATGGCATCCTCGGAGACCCAAGGGCAGTTAGTCGGGTCGATAAAATGTTCGTGGTGAAAGTTTACTGTAAGATCGAGGCGAGCCCCTGGGCACTTACTCTTACCGAACCAGTTCCGGAAGCGTTTGAATTGCTCGCTTCTGATTGGCCAGAAAATGTCTTACAGTAAACTTTCACCACGAACATTTTATCGACCCGACTAACTGCCCCTGGGTCTCCGAGGATGCACAAATGGCCGCGAAATATTGTTCCAACATTCAGTCCGAGTACAACTACTGCCATAAACACGTCCACACGACGACCTGATCCAAGTAAAGGCAAAGAAATGTTGTTCCACACACCGGCACAAACACGTACTGTCATTGACAACTTCACATAACAGCATCCACAGCATTCGGCCAGCCCATAAACGTCTTGTCATGAACACCACTACATAGGGACCAACACGACGCAACTTTAACGGCCGCATTTCAAAGTCCATCACAAAACTCCATTTAAACCGTTTAGCACTGATGACTTCATGACTTCAAGACTTCAAGACTTAGTTATAAATTTTCTAAAGAATATTTTTACAAGTGTTCCGGCACCGCAAATAGCTGTAGCTAGTCTAGGAGGGCCAGGAATGATACGCAAAGAAAATAACTGCAATTAAATTAAGGTACAGAAAAAAAAAGTGGAAAGTGAGAGAGATTCATCAGTTTTTAAATAAATATGGAGCGATTCACTAATTGCAAAAATTATAATCAACATATGAAATGATGCATTTAAAACTCTAAGGAGGAAAGGAAGACAAAACATTAGCTGGCTGTTTTTATAGACAGGATTACAAAAAAATTGGTTCTGCTTTCTTCATTTTAAAAATAATTTCATCTATTTCATAATAAGTATCACCAGTCTCCAATATATCAAGCAATGATGCACGAATATTAAATATGAATTTGTGTTTTGAAAGTGTGCGCAACTTGGTCGGTATCTCATTACATAATTTGGCACCAAGTCTCGAGAAAGAGTTTTTTTGATGTCAAGATTCGATTTTTTATATAACAGTTTTGAGAAGTAGACGACCTAGCTCCGTATGAATGTGCACGAGAAAGTGGAAGGAACAACTCCTGAATGTTTGTAGGTCATTGGATCTTTCGACCAGCAATATTTGAAAGCGTGAGATTCTTGAAACGACTTTGCATCATCTAGCAATTCCTGAAGCCTCGGAGTTTGATGGGTGTAAATCTTGATGCTGAGCTCACTATCCTCCGGGAGGTCAAAGCTCTCAGGCAATAGTCGGCGAGTTTCCTTTCGCCTCGCCAAGACACCATCTCTCGCAATGCGCCGCGTGAACTTGCATATAATAAGGAAGGGTCTTCCTGTAGCTCGGTCGCGGCCATTTTGATTTCTTGTTGGCACTCGATAGGCTGTGTCAATATCAAATTCTGACACGTTGGCTCCAATCCCTGAAAAAAATATCCAGGCATTTCTTGACTGTGTCTTCCGCGCTCTATGTACCCTGTAGTACGCCAACTATTTTAACATTTTACTGGTAGCTGTAGAGCTGTATCTTGTCGACCGCTTTGGAGATCTGGGACACTTTATCGGCCATTTGTTGAAGGCGATATTCTATACCATTGAGACACTCTTCTGCACGGCCATTTGCGCTATGAAGCTCATCATAACCGTCGCTAAGCCATTGTACGTCCTTCGCACTTGGGGCTTCGGAGCTCAAAGACTCAGCGGCGCCATGTTGTTTCCTCGGCCCTAGTGGCTTCATCCCTCCTTCAAGTTCAGAACTTCTTTACGTAATCGTCTGGTTTCTTCGTAAACAAGTCATTTTCTTTCCTTAATGCTCCTATATTAATTTTTTTTTTACGATCTTTCCTTGCTCAAAAGTGCATTCAGGAAAAAAGTGCTTTTCTGCAGCGCAGCAGCAAAACGGGGCTAAACTCTGGGAAGTTAGTTTTTTACAGCAGGCGGTCGAAGGGCAGCTGTTCACAGATAAGCTAAGATGTCATTTTGGTAGTTTTATCAGGAGTCCTTATTAAACCCAATTCATGTAATCAACGGCTACCATATGTCGTCCTGGTTGTGGCCCTTTTGCACAGTTTTTACTGCATTGTTCTTAAAATGGGCTTGATCACTTCCCGAGAAATAGAAGTATATCAAGAAAAACCATTTAGACATCATATAAAGGGGAAGCGTATATAAGCAACGGCGACAACGACAGCTACTCAAAAAAGAGAACAGGTTTAGAACAGCAAAACAACTTTGCATGAGCATCAAGCTTTTTTGGACATTTCTTTGCCGTCAATGCACGACAACGGCTTGAAACTAGCTAATTCCACGTTTTGTGAAGGACGTTGTGAACACAAGACAACGATTTCCTATTTTTTTTTCTTTTTTTTGTTTTTAGCGTACACATAGCCCTCTAAAATCCGACTTCAGAATTTGACATTTGAACGACATGGAACAACAGCGATATATATGTATATATGAAGAGTGGGTCACCTTTTAGGTGGCCTACGAAACAGGCTTGTATATATATAACTTCACAGAAGTTCAGGTTTGACGAGTAATCATCGTTTTATTGCTACAGAACTGTTTCGTTTGGTGCAAGGACCGCACTCATCAGGCAATTTTGACGACTGAACTGTTGGAATTGGAAGTACCTGAAATTCTGTGAAGTTATAGCTGATGCTCTTCAATCAATTGAGTCGAGCGCTCTACGAAATACATTCTACTATATATATATATATATATATATATATATAATTGTGAATTCAGTTTTGAAGAGATGTTTTTACCACCGTCGTTGTTGCCGTCGTTGCTCAAACACCTTTATAGGATGCCTAAGCAACGTCGATAGCGACGGCAACGAGAACAGCAAAAAGGCAATAGGTTTATATTAGCAAAACTTCTTTGCCGTCGTTGAACTACTACAACGATAAAACGCCTAAATTCACTTTTTCTCGAGAACATGAACACGAGACAACGACTTTCTTTTTCTTTTCCTGAACTTTGATACAGTCTTTTAGAATTCAACTCCAGAAAAATGTGCCAACATTTGACGAATTGGACGAGTTGGAATAAGCGCGATAAAGTTTGAAGTGAAGCGAATTCACTTTCAAGTGACGTTTTCTTAGCCGTCGCCGTCGTTGTTGCTTAAGAGTCCCTTTTAACACAAAGTTAACGGGATTTGGCCCCAGTAATTTGCTTACTGCAAAATTATGTAAACACTGCATAAGGAACGGACAAATACAAACGACCTTTACCTTCACAAGTTGTTTTATCTGCCTTAAGAGTGTATCCTTCCCTGCAGACACAGTAAAACGACTGGAAGGTATTGACACAGGAGTGTTCACAGCCGCCATTTGAAGATGCACACTCATCGATGTCTCAAAAGAAAAAAAAAATGTTCGCAGTTAGAAATTACTGCCAGAGCATTAAACTCGTTTCCTTTAACTTCCTTTTTTTTTTTTTCGCCACTAACAAGATAATCCCCACAATTCACTCTGACGATGATTTCAGAAAAGGTATGGTCGTGGAAACGTCAGAACGATCATATTTAACGTACTTACGACATGACCACTGGGTGCAGCAACGGATTTGATATCTGACAACGTAGACATATAGCTCACCTCGGTCTGTGCTCATTGAAGCATGAGCACAAATTGGAAATATTAATTTTACCTTTGCAACTTCTTTTTCCAGAATCCAACTCCATACCATTTGGACAGGAACAAGTAAATGATCCCGCGGAGTTGTGGCAAGTGTGGGAACAGCCTGCGTTAGCGAACGAGCATTCATTGATATCTGAAAATAACAGAAAGCGATTATGAGCTTTTTAAGATTACTTTAGTAATCG
This sequence comes from Porites lutea, assembly GCF_958299795.1. NCBI lineage: Eukaryota > Metazoa > Cnidaria > Anthozoa > Scleractinia > Poritidae > Porites > Porites lutea. Next base: position 6,055,534 of record NC_133209.1, read on the forward strand.
TAGTAACACGTCTTTTCTTCATTTGAGATAAATCAACACACCTTCATCGCTGAATTTGGAAGGGTGTGCTCGTAATTAAAATTAGCGTCCTCTTACCAATAAGTGCAAATAAATAGGTAAATAAATAAATAATAAAAATAATAATTATTATATAGTAATAGCTAATATATGCACACTCAGTGATCTTGGTGATTCAAGCAATCTGATTGGTTCGCTATCTCGGACTATGACGTTATATTTAAGGCGAGACTCCATTAATAAATTTATAATTTAAATCTAACACTTAAGGGCACATTCATGTGACTTTTAAGGGAAAGGCTAAATTATTTTATAGAAAAATATTTTCCAAACAGTCCAAGAGTAAAACAAATCCTACTTTGAGCATGGATAATAGAAAGACTGGATACGAAACTTATGTCACGTGGGCTGATTTCTTATCGCCGATTGGTTGTTTCGTGCTCCAAGATGGCGTTGCATGGTTCCATCATAGTGGAAATTTGTGACGAAACGATGGCGAAAATGTGACGCAAACCAGTCGAAATGCAGGGTTTGCTTACCTGTATGTTGTTCTTTTTCGGAGTTTTTAGTGGCTACTTTAATTTTTGGTGTGTGTTTTTCCTTCCTTTCTTGGCTTGCAGCGATGAGGACCCTTCAAAGCCACACTTGAACCTTCGAGGTAAGCACTTTTTGTTGTTGGTTTGTGTTATTTGTCCTTGTTTTTGAGAAAATTGCATCCCAAAAATTGACCTTACCAGAGCCATATTTAGTAGACTAGGGGACGGTTTTGGGACGCCTTTATTAAGAAATTTCCTTCTTGTTTCTGTTCATAACTACGATTGACAGACCTTTCAAGGATGGAATTGTCCCATACGCATAGTTACAGACTGAGTGCTGTTATTTTCCAGCCATACACTTCGATTGAAAAAGGCTGAAATTAACTACATTCGGAGCTGGCGTCGAGTAAGTGTAAGTGTACGCACACGGTTTGTAAAGTTCCAATCGGCAAACTTTTTTGTGTCGAGAACTGTTTCGTCCAAGTAATATCCTAGATTAACCCTGCTAATTGTTCGTCAAGCAGTATGCTAATTTCGCTCATCCTTTAATGTTGAAATAAAACTACTAAATTGCATATCCATTGAATACAATCGTCTCACGTCGCTCCTCGGAGCTTGTATTCGAAGGCACAGAAGAGACTCGAATAATTTTTCTACTTTTCCCTCACATAAACTAACAATTGTAGCGTGAATGGGAAAACACCTCCTGACAATTTTTGGCCTCCGTTTAGGCTCTTAAGTGTTGTTGTTATTTTGTAAACGGTGGTCCGCAGGCAAATTTCCTTTCTCTGTTGTGAGCTTTTATCCCCGCTTTTTATAGATTTCTCAAATACGACTTCTTGTCACTGGTTGCCCGTAAATAAGTTTGAATGGAAAATTAAACCCTCGTTTGAGCTGGGTACTTGAAACATCAAACCTTGACAGTTTTACCGGCAATAAAATCATTTTGTCAAGGATTGTTAACTTATAAAATTCGACACCCGCTGGCAGGGCTTGTCGATAAAAGCAGGAAAGAAATCATCAAAACCGTGATAAGAATAATTAAAATAATTTCCACTTTTCTTGTGGTTTGTAGAAAATTAGGCTATGACTTCTTATAGTTTTCGTAGTTTTAGTTTCGTATAGTTTTTATGTAGTTAGGCTTCCCGTTTGGTGCATAACTTTCGGGCGATGGAGTCATTCTTCGCTCTCACAAGTTTCATAGTCATTTACTCTGATTTTTGCCTCTACCGGTTTTGTACCCTCTAACTGTCTTCTCCAAGAGCAAGTACTCTTCATCCAATATATATCGTTGAAGACAGAGATAGTGAAATATGCGGGGAAAAATCAGACACGCAAAACATCGGATGTAAGAGATTGAGTGGCTCTCGATAATGTGATGACAGATTTCCTCACTATGTTGGAACCGATCAAGTCAGCCAGTTTCCTACCCAGTCTTTCTATTGTCCATGCATCGAGTTAATAGCCTTATATGGACGCCCAAACATAGTAATCATCTTCGATGAGTCAAGAGCCATAATCATATAATGGTTCTTGATCACAGTAAATTAGCCAATTGACAGATTAATTTTGTAATTAATACGTTACATTCTTTTGTCTAAAAGGGAGGCCAAAGTAAAAAATCAAACCAATTTTTTTGTGTTCGACAAGTTTACTTTACAAAATGTTGCCAACAAATCTGGTGACGTATAGGCCAGCCATTTATACGTAATATACATCGCATCTGAGGGCATTTTCAAGAAGCGACGAAAAAACTTTCTTGTTCACGGTAAGTTTGACAGAAGCAAAAAAAACCTCTACGTTTTTTCTCAGAAGGCGTAGTAATTTAATTTTCGACGTTTTCTTTTAGACCATTTATGCTAAAGCTTACAAAAAGATTAAAACTGAGATTTGCCATGTTTGAAGGTACTGTAAAGACACTCTTGCTATATGTTCACGCATGAGTTCACCCGTCAATCAAACTAATCGTTTTTTTTTTATACTTTACTTACTGATCTGTTGACCACTTCGTGTGTATATACTATATTCTCAGGCTCAGTTAATATTGTTGAATTATTCAACAACATTAACTTTTAATTGTTAATTAAAAAAGTAATTTATAATTATCATTAAAAAATCTCCCAGAATCCTTTGAGGAAACTTTTATAACTCTGACAATATTATATCAAGAAGAAAGTCAGACCACAAAAACATTTGCCAGTATCTTCCCACTTCACTTCTAGGGCAACGACGTTATCAATCACGTGACTATTGCCGAATTAGGTTTTTTGTTGCTTTGACAAGATTTCATTATCGAGTTAAAAACAAATAGCATATTTGAGGTTTTGGTTGCGTGGGGCATTTAAAACTAACCAGTTGACTTCCGGCGTTTGTTACTAAAAGAGAACTTTTAAGAAGATAATAATCATAGAGAACCAATAACAAACTCAACCCACAGATGTCGTCGTCGCCTGGATTCGAACCGGGCCAAATTGGTGGGAGACGATTGTTCTCACTACTGCGTCACCATTAAACTTGAAACTTGGAACGCGCAACTTAGAAAGCATTTGATCAACCTACCTACACATGTAGTGGATCCCTGGAGTTCGTACCCTTGATGGCAATGGCAGACGTACCCTCCATTCGTGTTATTGCACCACTGATTGCACGGACCGTCTTGACACTCATTTTTATCTAAAGTAATAAGTAGGGAAAGACAAGATTGTTACTGTAGCCAACGTGCAAAATTTATAATAGCAACTTGTTATCTTATAATCTGTGCAGTTATGTTTCGGATTACTTCATATCCTGTTTAGCTGGAGGAACTCATTCTTTGCGAGAATTCGCAATTTCTCTGCCATAACTTTGCTCCTGCCAACGATCTCACCGGCTATGCAGGCTAATTATTTTTTTATTACTCTTGTAATTAAAAACATTTTTTCCAGAAAAGTCAAATATGTTTTATTACAGATAACTTAGGTTTTATGCGTTATCTGTTCAGTCGCTGCCCAAGAAGATGAATTGAAATTCTAACTTCAAATTTCCACTTTAATGTACGTTTGGAATGTTTACCTCTCAGCCTTATCTAAGCGCAATCCAATACCGATTTGGACCCAGTGCCTTAAAAATTCGGACGCTTTTATTATTGGACACTATTTTAGCCATTTTTGTACGTATGTTCGAAGTAGTGTACAGTTTCTTAGGCGTAAAACGTGTACCACGAACGTTGAAATCAATAACTTTCATGTTTTCAGCATGCTTCATCGCCCTTCGATATGATTTGATAAACAGAAACCAGCAGTTTTGTAATTTTTTTAACTTAAGTAAATTAATTTTGTTAATAAAGTTAATGCTTGGTTGAGACCACTTTAAAACTTTTCCTACCTAGACACCACGGTTGCCTTCCAGTCCACTCTCCTCTCGTGCATGTCCGACTCGAAGGACCAGTCAAGACGTACCCACTATTGCAGGTAAAATGCAGGGTGCTTCCTGCATTGTTGTTAGACGAAGAAACTGTGCCATGAATTGGTGCACCAATTACTGAACAGGAAGAAGCTGAAAGGGGATACAGAAATTATGTTTGCTCTTTCGATAAGAATAGAATATTAAGATTTATTTGCTCAGTCAGTAGGAAAGCCGACTTACGGATTATCTTTCCGTTACTTTATGAAATGGAATCTCATTAGTTTGAAGTGGAATACATTAACACCAATGACGTCACAGCTTTCAGTTTTTATCTCATGAATAAGGTCATAAGATCAGGCCATGTGCTATTTTTAGTTGGACTAACGGCTTGGACAGGTTTTCTGGTTATTTGCTTTTTGATTGATTGATAAAAAAAGAAAAGTATTTATTTTTTTATTCATGTTGTTGAGGGAATAAGGGGAACCTCATAAAATTACGGGGTCGCAAAGTAATTACCTTCTATTTCCTACCGTTTTCATTGCCAAGCAAATCGGTAAGTTCCGGTTCACTGGTTCTTTGCACGAAAATCGTACATATTTAACGAGGACGAAGTCAAAGTAGCTCTTTCTACCCCGAAAAACAATTTTTTCCCTTTTTCTCCTCCACCACCACAACCACTATTTCAAACTAATGAAATTCCACTTCAAAAAAACAGATAACCAATAAACGCTCCCTACTATACTACTGTCATGTATTACTCAAGCAGGAAAATTGCAAGTTTTCAAGCTTTGCGCACAAGTATAAGGCCACGTCCACACGAATCCCAATATTTTTTAAACCGCATACTTTTTTACCCGAATTGGCCTTGCGTCCTTACGAAACCAGTGAATCCGGTCACCGCAACCGCATTGTTTTGAAACCGCTCTCCAGAGCATTTTAAGGCCCCGTTCACATGAATCCAGGTAAAATTTTGCGGTTGAAAATGTCTGGATTCATGAGGACATGGCCTAAAACATTGGTTCGTTCCGCTCTTTAATGTAACGCTCACCAGTCTCGCAATTTTTTCCATGATAACCATCTGCACATAGGCAAATGTAGTCGTTGTATCGATTGACGCAACTTCCACTGTTTTGACACGGTGATGAGGAACATTCATCCGTATTGTCAGGGGGTTTGGAAATGGCTGAGAAAAGAACAAAAATGAAGCAATAATTTATTGACTTATTAAGGTTTATAGATAGGGGAACAAGGGTAGCCCAGTGGTAAGAGCAATCGCCTCCCACAAATGTTGTTCACGTTCATATCCTGGCCGTCGACTCTAAATGTGGGTTAAGTTTGTTGCTGGCTCTGTCCCTTGCTCTAAGAGATTTTTTCTGGAAACTTCCTTTTTCCCCTCTTCTAGAAAAACCAACACTTCCAAATAAACTCAAATTGGATGTGAAACGCACACTTAAACGAGTTCTTAAGAGCTCCTTAAAGCTTCGGGGATAAACAAATTATAATTTTCACAATAAATCATGATACCGTGCTGAACTGAAACTGAGCATGGGTGGCGAGAGGTGAGACCAATCGCCTTTAACCATCGTGGTCCCGGAGATTCGAGCCCAGAGAAGTTGACATTGGGGGATTAAAGGGACAGCTTCACGGTTAAACGCATGCACATTAATTAAATTACGTTTTTCCAATTTATTATTAATTCTATCGGTCAATAATTTCACTCACACGTATCTCAGTGATCTCAGCGCATATTTCAAAGTAGAAGTACATTTCAGAGTAACCTGAAGTAGGATGGAGGAGTACTAAAATCGCAGAAAAAATCAGTGGACTATGCCAACACTACCACCGTTGAATTTAAAGTTGACTCGAAGGTTTTATTCCATGGTTGATTAATTTACAGCTACTTACTTCTTTGACAACATTATGACATTATCATATTGCTTGCAGAGATGATACAGCATGTCCCGACAGAAAAACTGTGAACCTGTCCGTTTAAGTTTGTTGTAGGTTCTATACCTTGCTCCGCATGTTTTGCTTACGGTACTAACGTGCGCTGTGGATGTGCTACATCAAAATCATTATTTATTCATTTATTTTTGTTAATTTTATTTTATTCCCTTATTTTATTTATTATTTTACTTAATTTTTTAAGAGACTACTTACGCGGTGAACAGCCATACACTTCAACCCTCATTGTAATAGCTGACTTCCAGGTTTGTGGTCGAAATCTTAAATACATTGCTTCAAACACATGAACTTCATTACGAACCACTGTATTTTGGTCTGTGTTGCCTGTCAGAATCTGTAGAGTTAAAAGAGAACAACGTCTTTGAAGCAAACTAAGTTGTTTGTCTTAAGTGCTATGGCCATTAATAATATCATTAATAATATCACTAGAGATATGTCTCCCTACCCGGGAAACACATATCACTAGGGATATGTGTTTCTCCTACCCGGGAACATATATCGCTAAGGATGTGTCTTTCCCTTCCCGGGAACACATATCTCTAGAGATATCTGTTTCCCTTCCCGGGAACACATATCTCTAGGGATATCTATTTCCCTACCCTAGTGCTTTTACATATTACGCAGCTACAATTTACCTTTTTCAGCATTTTCCCACTTTCGTTAGATCATCAAACTTATAACAGATTCATGTTAGGTGGAAAATTTTAATGAGAAGTGTTTACTCTTTGCTCGTCCAGACACAATTCTTATTACTGCGGCATACATGTAATTCGCTTATTTATTATTATTCTTTTTGTTTACCTTTTTCTTACAAAAAAAAATCTTGCGAACCATATTTGATTACTTTTTGTTTTCAACAAAGATAAGACAATTACATTACTACTTCGTTACTGACTATATATTATATACTATATATACTATATATACTATATATTAGAAAAACAACAACTCTGCACGTTCATCAAGCTTTTTTTTACACTGCCGTCGTTGCACGAGCGATTTTCGTATGAGCTAGAAAAATGGTTTCGTTAAGTGTTAGTTATTTGTTTTATCAACCAATGGATGAAAAGATCAAAACATCGACTCTTCTTTTTTCCGCCAAAGGAACCCTAATATGGAGAAGGCATTTTTCGATTGGCCAATCGTATTGCAATATGACGTCAAAGCGAAGTATCGATTGACTTCTAGAAAGTTTTTTGGCATATTTTTTTTTTCACCCGAGCGTTCGCTTAACCAAGCAAAAGCCACCCGCGTTTGTATCCGTTCGATAAACCAAACAAATCGCTCTATTTCCGTTCGAATTCGTTTATTGCTTCTGTTTTGTTCGGGCTTTTTCGTTTCAAGGTCATACGAAAATCGCTCTAACAACTTTCGTGCCCTTTTCCTCGGAACTTTGATACAGTCCTTTAGAATTCAACTTCAAAAAAAGTTGCCAACATTTGACGAATTAAACGAGATGGAATTAGCACGATTAAGCTTGAGGCAGCGCAAATTCACTCTTTAAGTGACGTTTTCGTAGCCGTCGCCGTCGTTATTGCGTAAGCTCCCAATTTATGTGCTGAGGAGATATTTGATGGGATTAAGCCTCTTACTTGTGGATAGTCGATCCAGGTTGCTCCATCGGTGCTGTAATCGAGTTTGTATGTCGTAACCCATTGGGTATCGTCTGAGCTGCCTTGACTAGCTACCCCTGAAATCTGATAAATCTGGCTAAACTTGATTTGCAGCCACTGATGTTCGTCGTTAGTAGAAGCTGACCAACCGCCAATTTGAGTAATGCGTCCCTGAGAGTCGAATTGGTTTTGGTAATTCAGGCGAGCCCCAGACGGAGCATGCTCTGGGTCTAACTGGCTCGACGCTGTCATGTCTTCGTCAAGAACAAGACGACCGGTAGATACTCCAAGGGTTTTGAGACAGTCTACATAGTATATCATAAATACAAGAAATAAACCATATATGTCATCTAAACATGAAACTATGAATGGCTAGTAAATTTTCTCAAATTTATGATTTTTATCACTTTTTGAACGTCCATCTCAGAGTTTCTTAAAGTAGCTCAGAATTGCTATGTACTCCATACTTACTCAACTCGAAAAATCTGGAATTGGACGAACGAGCCAGCGCACTGTTAACTGATGATTTTGCACTCATACGACATGTGTTGCTTGAGTTGTCAAATTCAAATGATCTACAGATGAAGGAAGATTCTGACAGGCAAGACGATGCACAGGACTCCGGATCGACGTTGTTAACTACTTTGTCATCGCTTCCTGATATGTAGGACTTGTATGTTACACGAAACGGGCGTTGTGCAGCAGAAACTGTTGGGAAAATGACACCAGGGTTACATTTCTTACAAACTCACTACACACAATCAGCAATCGGGCCACTGAGTTAGTTGCTAACAAGAGATTTAACCTTGAAAATGTCAGTTACTGGTAAGAGTAAAAAAGAGCAGCAAACATACATTTGCTTTCAAAATAGAAGTGTTCCTGTTCTAGTATGGTCAATATATAATTCGATTGTATCGTGTAAATTAAACTACGTACAAACGGACGCAACAACTTCCAACATTGTGTGACCAAAAATGTTGGGAGTTATTGTGTCCGTGTTGGCAGTGGTGTGCAACCGGATGCAACAACTCCCAACAATGTCAGAACCTGCACTGCATAGTGTTAAGTTTACAACCCATACGACTTTATAAACTCCAAGATCATGCTTAATGCGCGTTCGTGGCCCGAAGAATGTTGAAAGAGCTATGTAAATGGATCCAACATTGTTGCGCTACGCTTTGGCGACCAAGGAACAAAAGAAATTTGGGAGTTGTTGGCTCGAAAGTTTGGCCGGTTTCAAACTTTGTTCACGCAACAACATGCAACAGGGTGTCAGTTTCTCCTTTCTAATCATGTCTAACAAATCCAAATCGAAACCGAGCTCTGATGTATTACTAAAAGAGATTCTCTTACACTGTTTCGTAGAGCCTTGAAGAGTTCTATGTTTAATCGTTATAATAATTTTTTTTTGCTTTAGCTCTAGAAGAAACACTTTTCATTAAAAATAATATATTCTGAATTATGTGTGTAATTGTATTCTATTGGGGTCATGCACAAGATTAGCCTTTGCTATTTGGATGATCCCAACTCTCTCACTACTTGATGTTACTATTTTGTATTTTATTAGTACATTGAATTGAGCAAGTTAAAGTAACTATCTATCTATCCCTCCCTCCCTCTCTCCCTCCATCTATCCATCCATCCATCCATCCATCCATCCATCTATCTATCTATCTATCTATCTATCTATCTGTCTATCTATTTATCTACCTATCTACATCTAACAATGTTGGTAGTTGTTGGCCAACAATGTTGAATCCGTTTGCACGGGGCTTAAAAAAGAGCATTTACTTACAGTCACATGCGTATGACTTATCGGTCACGTGATATTCTCCAAACAGCTGTTCTCTAAAATCGGCCCATGCAGCAATATTCCCTTTCACATAGTCACAACTGTATACCAGATTATATATGTCATTAGCAGAGAGTACATAGTCAAAAACATTCATCTGACTAACATCGCCAATTAAGTTCTCCTCAGTATTAAACCCACCACCTAATTCGTCTTGGTCTTGGCCAAGAATCATCACACCACCACCATTTACCACTTGACCTTTTTGAAAAGGCGCTGAGGATGCTTTAGTTTCCACACCGTCTTTGTATGCGTGCCACGTGCCACCAGCGCTTTCCCACGTGATAGCCACGTGGTGCCACTGGCCGTCGTTAGCTCTCAAGCCTGTGAATACGGTTTGGTTGTTGACGAACAGGACGAAGCTTGCGTACTCTTGAAGAGCAAAGGCGTTGTCTTGCACAACATCTCCTTCTTTTGAAGCATATGATATCACGGTTCCTGGGTTAGTATCATTAGTCCGTATCCAAAAAGCAACAGTTATGGCATCAATGTCTGGAATTGTTTTCTTTATCTTGGAATATGACTTCACCGCTCTTACTTGAAAAGACAGATCGTAGTCGGATGAGAGAGCTGAAAGAAAATAACTTCAACATAAAAACCGAGAAAACAACACCATCTCTGCGACTGTTTGACTCAAGGTATTAGGAGAAAATTTTAAAGCATTGTTGTTGATCGCTACGATCAGTACGGTTGCTAGGATAAATTCAAAGACCGTTCAGCGGTCGCAACGATTCTTTCCCGATCGTTCCGACAACATAAGCAGAGATAAACGTCAACTCAATCTTAAAGCTGTTTCAATATCACTTGAACGATTGCGATGAGATCTCTGCGATCACCGGACTTTTTAAGTTAAACTGTTTGTATTACAATGGACGAAGTTCGTCTAATTTTGTGGCAACGTTTGCAGAGTACTGTAACACAAGAAAAGGGTTGTAATCATGACGCTGATTATGACGTGTACCTCGTGTGCAGCGACATCCATAGTATGTAGGCTTGCAGAGACACCTGTAACCAGTGAGAGTATTGACGCATGTACCGCCCCTTTTGCATGGCTGTCCTACGCACCAATCAATAGCATATTCACAGTTAGCTCCAGTATAACCCTTCGGGCACTGGCAACTGTAAGAACGTAAACCGTCCACACAGGTGCCGCCATTCTTACATGGTGCGGCCGCGCAATCATCGATATTGAATTGGCAATTGACGCCACTGTATCCTGCCTGACACTTGCAAGTGTAGGAGTCAACCCCGCTGATGCATACACCATTGTTCTGACATGGATTTGAAGCACATTCGTTGATGTTCATCTCACAGAACGTCTCGCTGTAATCGACGGGACATTGGCAGTCATATTTACCAGCTTTATCAATGCAAACGCCATTTACACAGGGTTTTCTTTGATTGCAGAGGCTAACCGGAAGATCACATTCATCTCCAGTGTACTCGTCAGGGCAAAGACATTTAAACTCATTGACCTACCAATAAGAAATCAGAGACGGTTTGGTTTTACCGACAAACTATAAATTATCATCAAGTAGTGCCATTCCTTATTTCACAGACTGGGATGTTTTACAGGGCCCTCTTCTTTGCCTCAAAATGTTAAATCCTGTTGATATACTAAGGGTAAATTTCCCGCAAGTTCCTTACTCCGTGACATCTGCTAAGAGTTGATCGGGAAAACCGAGATTTCATAAATAGTTTCAAGGTTTCACTTACTTCGTTATAAACTTTTTGTTTATTTGAAACTAAAATCGTCTGTAGACTCATAGTTCAATGTCCACCATAGTCTCCAAAGCAGACATTGTTGGGGCTTCCTCGCCCCTTCCTCGTACGCCTCACATAGCTCAGTCGGTTAGAACGCAGTTATAGCTTATACATCCAGATGTGGTGGAATCAATCCTCCGCGGCGTTTATCTTCGCTTGCTTAAGGCATATCACCTTCATCAAATCAAATTTGGCAATTTTTCTGATTTTAAGGCGTTTTCTCTGGTGATGTCGACGGATTTGCCCTAACTGGTCGATTTCAAAAGTTGAAAAAAGCATGGATGGGTCTATTTCTCACTTTACGCTCTTTTAACAGATAGCCTGTTTACATTTGACGTCCACACGAGTCCGTCTGAGTTTGTAAAGGTATCTTTTTTTCCATACGGGAACAGTGTCCACAGGGTGGAAAACTTGACAAACGGATAAATCTGGTTTTCGTGTAGACAGTCGTAATGACCAAGTGTGAACGCGTGTACAAAACAGGCTTGAGTGCATGACATAGTCTGAGTGAGGATCAAAGTCATCTGAAGGCGATGGTGACCTATGTTATACTGTACGCATCTTATTAAAATTGTCATTTGTCAGTCAGAAAAATACACTGGAATGTCAGTGTAGCTGTGAAATACCTTGTTGACACAGGTAGACGATTGATAACACGGTGAGGATAAACACTCGTTTATTTCTTTCTCGCAGTTCACACCGTTATATCCAGGAGCACAGTCGCAGCGATAGGATTCCTTCGTGTTTACGCATCTGCCACCATTCATGCATGGCTGGGAAACACAGGTATCTACCTCTGAAATTAGAAAGCCAGTGTTTAGTTTACAATTAAAACAAGTATCATTTATGCTTGAGTGGCCTAAATTAAAGAGAAAATGGCGAGAGGGCATTTAATCCTCTATATAATGAAGAGAATGATCACTTATTCTTTCTCAGGCTTGATTCTCAGGAGATCTACGTGATCGCAACTACGCTAACGGTTCGCTCTCAAAAAAGGCTCCTTTGCGTTCTAATAAAGGGCCCTATTTTCACTCTCGAATCCTTTTTGGATTCTACTAAGGCCACTGCTTCATAGTGTATTAATAGTTGGTTTAAAGATTTCGAATTTGTTCTGTGGATCCTTACATCAGCTCTGAGATAAATGTGTCGAAATAAAGCGATAGAGACACTGCTGGACACAACGTCACTCGCAAAAAATGTTTCAGAGATGGGGAAAAATTGATACAACAAAAGGCTGATTAAAAAGATCGCGTCGGGGGAAAAGGGTACTCAACCAACTTTTACAACTGGAAGGCTCCACCCCGAGGTCTAACCCTTTATTGGTTTTTAAATTAGTAAATTATACTATCACTGTTATCATTGCTATCGTCATCCTGATCGTGATCGTTATGGTGATCGTCATCGTCATCGTCATCTCATGATATGTTCTGTATTGGCATATCTAACGAGATTGTGATGTTTTCTTTTTCTGTTACTGTTTGGGGCTCGTGATCGTACCATTTCTCTTTTGTGTTTATATTAATATGTTCCAGTGTAGGTATGTGACGGTCTTGTTGTATCTGTGTAGGTATTCAGTTTTTTGGCCAGCTCAGGGCACTTTGCCACGACATAGTCAATGGTTTCCTGGAATTGAACACATTATAATCCGGCATACTGGGTCTGTACCATTCTTTAGGATCTTGAAGCGATAGTAGTTGGTCATGATGGTCTGGTCTAGGGCAGCTATGATAAAGCCCTCTGTTTCGGACTTGAGCCTAGCTGTTTTAAGCCATCGATTCTTTTGGTGCATCTTCACATTTTTGCTTCAATTGATCTTGGGCTTGGCGCTTTGCTTTTCGCTTAACTTTTCTGGCATAGACGTTTGGAGCTTCGGTCTCAGGTTGCAGTGTTTCGGGGAGGTCAATCTCTCTTCTAAACATTGAAGCATGGCTAGCTACCAAGTATTTTTTCTTTGTTAGTTTGTTCGTTCGTTTTTTCATTTTCATGCTCTTTAGCAATCACGAGACGGGGATTATTTTTGGCCGGTGTTAAGGTAAGCATCTAAGCCTTTTGTAACTGTTTTGTAAGTAGTTTCCTGTTGGATCAGGCTCCTACCATCCTCATTTCTGGGGGACGTATATTCTGTCCACGTCTGATTTTGGGCGGTACATCCTTTCTTAGGTGACTAATTTTCTTGTTGTATCTACTATTTTCTGATCCCTTCCATTTTTCAGTCAACGATGTTAAAGCTGTAAGCTACGACTGGTTCAAAGTTCAAAGTACATTGAGAGATTTTACAAAGTATTCAAGGATCCAGACAACACTAGCTCGCACGATAGCTAGAGCTAATCTAGGGGGTAGTGGAGAGACCGTTTACACTGTAAATTTAGTAGTACGTTTTACATAATCAATAACCCATAAATAAGCAGATAGTATGAATATATGTTGTGGTTCAATTTTATCCTTGGTTTAAATTTTATTTTCCTTTGTTTTTGGGTAGGGTAATGTATGATAATGAGTTTGCAACAAAAGAAAATAAACTTTAAACCAAGGATAAAATTGAACCACAACATATATATGCGAATAGATAATTGATGATAATGACTGAAAGGAAGAAAGTGGGTAAATAAAGCTTCTTTGGACATACATTTTGAAATTTGTTGATAAGGGTGGGTATGCCAACATAATTATCCTCTTCTTTTAAAACTTGCAAAAGTTGATTTTGAATACTTTTCTTGAATACATACTTCGATAATGTACGTAGTTCTTGGGGGATGCTATTCCATATTTTGTGCCCTTGTCTTGAAGGGGATTTATATTTTTTATTACACCTTGAGTGTTTTATGCGGTAATTGCCAGCTGAAGAAAATATTGTATTGTAATTATGTATCTCATTTGAACAATTAAAAAGACTAGAAATACTGCATGGGGTTAACTTATTGAAAACATCATGTATTATAATTGAAATAAATTTAAAATAAAGCATATTTAATGGAATGGTATTGGAGGAGACAAAAAGAGGAATGGCATGTGACCTATACGAAGCAAAGTATATGTGGCGAAGGGCACGCTTTTGATGGACAAGAACTTGATTAATATAAGTTTATGCAGCTTGGATCCCATAGGATAAAAAAGGGAATACCAAAGATCGATAAATTGCTAGCAGTGTACTTGTGGGTACATTATATCTTAGTCTGGAGAAAATACCAATAGTGTTGCTGATCTTTGAGGTGATGGGCCCAATATGATATTTCCAGCCTGTCTGACCTTTCATTCTATTCTGGCCATTATGGCTTCTTGATTCTGGACGGTTAGCTTTAGGACGCTGCTTTAGGCGGGGCGAATGATAAGATATGTATTGGAAAATTAAAGTCTTGCAAGACGCTCCGGCGAAGTTGTGTAGCAGTTTTTTCCTTGTGACCAGAACAATGCAGGTCATGTTTGTATTGTGATTTACCCCAAGAAAACGGATAAAATTGATCTTTTAATCCATGACTCAGGTTCAAAAATGGCCGTAAAGATAAGCAATCGTGTAAAAAAGCTGATGTTTGTATTTAAATTGTTTCAAGTGACCGCTGGCTAAATTCATTCTTTTCGGATCCGTAGTAAAGGAACGCTTCGGATCATGTATCCAAAGTATCCGGCTTTGGATATGATTCAAAGAATACATCTCCGTTGTCGAATGGTAGCAAACCATTCCGCTTTTAGGGTTAGAAGAGCTGCTACGTGATCTCTCTTCCCGGACAGAAGAAAAACAATAAGACCGCCAAATAGATCCTGTTGGCTTTTTAAAGTTCTCTTTTACTAAAAAAAAACCTCGAACTTTTATTTCGTCAGCAAACAGTTCAGTTGAAAAAGAATTCTATAATTATATTCTACAAGTCTCTTGTTTGATTTATACTTGCAATATCGGTCAATTTACGCAACCTCTAAACTTTTGGCACAGTTTTAGTTTGCTTCTGCTTTGAAAATGGAGGTATAATTACTCTAGCTGAGGTAATACAATGTAAAGATTTGTAGAGAAAAACAACAAAAACTTGCTAATTTATGACGAAAAATGTACTTTAATCAGGAACTAAAAGATTCAAAACGCTCTGGTCACGTGACTGATGACGTCATGTCCCTCTTTTGTGTCGTTAAAAAATTACCAGGTAGAAAATTACTTTCCTGCAAATTTTCACTGTCGTGTGATGAAACGTCGACTCTCTACAGCCCTCGGCCTAGCCTACCGACTTTTTCGCTCATGTTTATTCCACCTTAAATTTTTAATTTCTCAGTAGTAACACAACCAAAACCTTAAATATGCCATTATTTTTTAACACGATAATAAAATCTTGTATCTTCGGCAATAGTCACGCGACCGATGACGTCATTACCGTAGATGTGACATGGAAGATATTTTATGGCGAATGTTATTTTCTCTTTTTCAATAAAAATATAATTTTGCCTGTAATGTTTAATTCAAAATCAACTGTGGAAAGTAAACATCACGTTCCTTTTGGTTTTAAATTAAGAAGAAACAGTAAGGAGAAGTGTTACCTCCACAAACATCCACCGAACTTGCCCCAGTACCATGGGTAGATTGTTGTCCCGGACACGGAAGACAGGCAATCTGCCCAGACCCTGATTGATAAGTACCAACAGGACATGGCGAGCACGGCTCTACTCCGTTGCCTGAATACGTTCCTGGAGCGCACTGCACTGTATAAAATGAAGAGTATACTTAGAATGTATGAGCAAGAAAACAGACACGTAATGATTCTAGACACCTAGAGTTTGAGTGCCAAGCAGCAAATAACTTGCGTTTTTCGTAGCATTTGACCGTTTCTTGGTCCCCTTCTGTTGCGGTAATTGCCTGGGAAATTTTATTCGCAATTGGATGATACATTTATATAGGTTTCGAGGAAGAGACAGGTAGCACGCTTCCATGGTCTTGCATACCTGCTATAGGGCGGACAGATCGAAATGATATTAAAAAAGAGCAAGTAAAATAACGTAAAATTAGCGGCCGTTTTTCTGAGTCAACAATCTTTCGAGCAGCTACTTTTCTTTAGATTTCATGAAGGACTGAATGTTTGTTTTAAAGATTAAAAGGACAGGTCAACGAACGTGAAACCCGAGAACAGTCAGAAAACTCAGTTTGACACTCAAATAAAGAGCAGCGTCTTTAATGTTTTACCATATATTTCTTTATTCATTTGGCGATCTATCTATTGGTGTTTTTTGTTTGTTTGTGTTGTTATTATTTAGGTTAAATTATTAACTCCTTCAGAAACACTTACTTCCACAATCTTCGATTCCTTTGGATGCATCAATTACAGTAGAAGTGCCATTTGGGCAGCTAATGCAGGCTTTGTTCCTTTCATCGGAAGAGTACGTACCAAAAGGACACCTGAAACACTTTGCTACACCAGTTGAGGAGTAGAAACCCGGACCACAATTATCTATAATCAGCCAAAAAGATTTAAAAATTAAACAACCTCCTTGGAGTGGTTTTAAAGTCGAATTTAGGCGTGAGACAATTGAAGGCACCAGAGGTCCTAACTAACTAGGATGAAAGAAATCGCTTCTACGGTTTATTCTTAATGCAATCTGCTGGAACCCACAACTCCTAAGAAATTTACCAGTAATCTTGCTTACTCCGGGCGGATTGAGAAATGACTGCTGAATTGGCAAATGCTGTTTTCTGGAAAAGATTCGTCGTACAAGGATAAAACGAACAAGAAATATGCCCTGAACTATTATTCAGAATTACCACCAGTAATCAATTTTAAAACTAGTAGTAATCATAGATTAATGGAGAGTTTTAGATTCTGAGACGAGGACGACTATGGCGAGTACGAGATTTTCTCAATACTGAGTGAACCAGCGCGTGAACCAGCGTCTTTTTGGAGGGAAAACGTGATAACCGTCGTCATTCTACTACGAGTTTCAGAGCAAATGTCAAAGTAGCGGGAACAAGTTATCAAATGTAAGAAGTGTTATCATTTAGCTGTCGGGTGAGGGTTTAACCTCCTTTAGTACAAGTAACCGAACTAACTTTCTTGGTGAAAAAAAGAAAAGACAAATGAAGCTTTCCGTGGTGTCTTTTTTTGAGAACACGCGCAAGTTAAATCTCGTACTCGAACTCGTTCTCGTCCTCAAATCTAAAGGTCTCTAATGAGTGCGTTCAGGTTCGAGTTTTCTTAGCTCTACATTAGCATTTATTCCTTCAAACACTATTTCAAAATGGGGAAAAGATCATGAAAATTTCTTTTACAAAGTAAACATTTTTTTCTTTTATACTCTTCAATTTTTAACATGTCTCACTCTACTCTTCGCCAATTATGGTTGATAAAAATGTGAAGTAGATCATAAACAGGTCACTGCAAACTTCAAAAGCATGGTAGTCTCGAAGATTATAGTCCTGGCTTCTTGCGTGACACAACGTGAAGTGAAAACAATGATCATAGGAACACGCAGACTACGGAATATTGTTTCGGCACCATGCAATGAAACGTGACAACAATAGTCCCATTGTTTTCTAACCCTTAAAACAATAGTCCGCAGTCAGTCCGCAGTCTCTATTTTACTCTGCCCTGAAACATAATAGGTATTTGCTAGATTATAGATGTCAGCGAACCGAGCAAAGTCTTTTGCCATTTTGTGCGAATTGTTTTAATATCTCCATAATTTCAGTTCGTGTGACATAATCACTTAATATACGCGGGAAAAATGTCTTCACACGTACTTTATCCAAAAATGTTTTTCGCACAGGTGACAGGTAAAACTACTAACGCACGGATAAGTTTCTCACGGCATAAATGTTACCCGTTCTTTATTTGTGTATTTCTGCGAAGTTTCAGCTCGATTTGAAAGGCATATTAACTGAGAAAGATGCAGCAGAATCGTCAGCCAGCTCAGTGATAAAACCCGCTTAGAAAACAACTCCAAAGATCATTCATTTGCCGAACTTAAACAAGAACGTCGCTTGTTTGAAGATTGGGTAAGAAATGAGGAGGCGATTAATTCTAAACGAAACAGGATTTCCCCGCTAAATGTTTTTCACTTCCTACTTTATCGAAGGTGGAGTATTCTTCAGGATATTTACTTTTTGCAGTCGAACCTCCGCTAACGGCACCTCGCTACAACGGCCACTTTCTTTTTTGTCGCGGCGGACAGAAAATCCATACACTGACTCTTGTTTAAGACCTCTCTACAACAGCCACCTCTTTACGACGGCCACTTTCTTCTGACCCCAAGGTGGCCGTTTTAGAGAGGTTCAACTGTATATCGTATTCGACGATAATTGAGAACGAGTGTACAAATACACGAAAATCAATTCTTTCAAACACGTGACAAGGTGGCCATGTTGGTGGTCAATACAATAATGTAACGCAAAAATGTTTTCAACAGACAGTAAATATAGCAGGTTTAATAATGGAAGAGCACTTTCAGTGTGTTTGCCGTACATGTTGGCAAAAAAGACCAGACGCACAATATGATAATATGTCTGCGACTCATTTGCACTCTTCTTGGTAGTACTGAGATCATGTTTCAGGCTCTTTACGTCGGCAGTAAGGCTGAAATTCTTGTCATTCAAGAGACCAAGTTGAGTTAATACTTCGTCGTACTTTGCTGACGTATAATCCACTGTAGGTTTCAAGTCGATAAATTTCTTTTCAATTGACTGAAGGTTTGCTCGTATTGAGCTAAGTTCTGTTTCTAGTAGCTTTTTAATTTCTTCTAAGATTGCCATAAACGCTGATGTCTACATGGGGCAAGAATTTTTGCCAATAACGGCGGAGCTATAAAAAACATATCAGGCCGCCATGACAGACGCCGTAGAAAAATGGTTGTGGCTAGAATGGATACCCTAAAGTCAGATTGTCATCTTAACTCAAAATACATGATTGAACTTAAAGTAGCGAATAAGAGAAAAAAGAAATAGAGGAAACCAGTAGGTAGTATGTAGGACTTGAACCCGCGTCATTTGATGTATAATCTACATTCTCTATTTTCCAATTCCCCATAATACACTCTGTTTGCCCCCCAAATTTTGCATAAACCATTGTTTTTAAATGCTCCTGGGAGTATTGCATTTTCCCAAGAGCATTTTAAGACAATACGTTATGCAAAATTTGGGGGGCAAACAGAGTGTATTATGGGGAATTGGAAAATAGTCAATTCGTATCCACTAGACCACCAAGGGCTAACTGCAGACACCGGTTAATTTTAAAGTACTTTACATGACATTAATTATTACATTATTGAAAGCTAACCGTTTTTAAAACAGTGCTTAACCCTAATCACTGTACTTCAGTGCTAAACCCTGTATTCAATTCTTTTCCTGGCACAACAGTCTCCTACTCTGATTTCCCCACTTTTCTAAAAAATGTGCCCAATAAATTCGCATAAATGTAGTGTAGCGTGGTATAGAGTATAGCGTTGTGTAATAAACATAAGGTGTCCAACCTGATTTTAAGGTATCCATTCTAGTCACAACCGTAGAATAACCGCCATGACTGACGCCGTAGAAAAACCGGACCGTCCCGTTCCGGAAAAACTCGACATCTTTCGCATCAATCTTTCCTTAGCTTTCTTCACAAAATAAAGCATGGCGTTGTGACACGTCGCGATCCCTATTCCCAGTTTCCACGGTCTCTGCTAGGAACACCTGGGATCATGACACCCTTTTGGCGCACACACACACACACACACACACAAAAAAGAATCGCTTGCATTTCCTGAGTCTCGCAGCTAAAGCAAGCGAGACTAATAACACCGTGCTTTTTACATACCCTGATAGCACCAGGGTAATGCATATGATTGCCATTTATTTTGCGTTTTTGACGTAAATAACGCGAGCTAAATGGCGAAGAAAATGCAGACGTACTAAGACAACCGCTTGCTGAAAGTAGCATAGGATACCCAAGTACCACAGGAATTCCAAGATAATGTGTTAATTGAGTTTCTGTGCCGCTGGGAATGAAGCTGGTTAAGACCCCTGTGTGGATCAGGTTGTCATATAGAACTGAGGCATGGACTCTTAAAGTGAGTGATGAAAGAAAGATCCAGCCAGAAGAAAAGTGGCTCTGGAGAGGAATACTTCGTGTCAGCTAGCTTGAGAAAACAACTGACATTTCGCGACGCCCCTACTGGTTTCCCCAAGAAATGAAGTCTGAAGAAGGAGCGCCGAAATTCCATACTTATGACGTGTCGCTCGCGGCATGACTAATCAGAAGCTCTATCCAGATCTGGGCATTCGCCAGTCATCGGTATGAAATTTCTCTGTTCAGACATGCCCGGCTTTTGAACCATCAAAGACCATATGATTTTGAAGATTGAATAAAATCGTTCAAACCGATCAACAAATGTAGCAAGCTATATAGCTAGCTGCGTAGCTATACGGCCAACCGACCAACAACCCAACCACGTTAGCGCCCAACGAACTCTAATTAACCATAGTAATAATATTACAGTTTGGATTCATAATAGAACTACTTAAATAAATATATATTAGCTCGCTTATTGCTAATAACCTGTACAAGAAGTGAAATTTGCTTGTCTTGTCCCTACCGTCCAGGTGCCATCTGGACATGTTTTACACTGTAAGGCGCCTTCACTTGGACTGTACGTTCCCTCCGGACACAAAAGACAATCATCTTCGTCTCTATCGTAATACGTTCCTATAGGACAGCGCGCTACAAGGAAAAACAAAAAAAAAGTTTGTCCATTTTATGTAGCCTGCTAAAATGGCGCCAAGGAGTTACTATTAACACTCAGTTATTTCATCTCGTTTGCAAAAAAAATGAACGCCTTGAGTATTCCAGGGTAAAAAGATAAAAAGTAAAGATTAGTCAAAGTCTATTTGATTGATTGTCCACTTGATTGCTCATGGATAGTTCTCCTAAGCAAAAAGCACTTTTATCGCAGCAAAGACCACCTTATTGCAAATGCGTCGATTCTTTGCCATTTATATTTTTGCCGAAGAAATGTTTTGACTAGGAATATCCTTTCCCAAACTCGTTCATCATTTATGCAGTTAAAGGCCAATAAATGACGAAAACTTTGGGTAAGGTGAAGGAATCTTGATATCAAACGAAACACTAGCAAACTAGTACCAAACGAAACACTAGATAAAACACCACCAGGTTCCCTTCTAAGAAGAAACCTGTTTTTCATCTGAGATCAAACACATGCATTTTAATGAAATGTTTTATTGATTAACACAACTCATGGAAGCAATGCAATACCACAGAAAACATGTCACTGCATGCTTCGTGCTTCACTACAGGTACCAAACACCTCAAAAAAGTTGAAAGCACTCAGCCCACTGCCCACTCAGCCCCGTGCTTTCATCTGTTTCTCGGTGTCTGGAAGCCTTGATGAAGCACTCGCCGCCGTTTTTGACATTTAACTTAAAGGACCACTTCATTCCAGAATGGAGACTGCTTAAACTGCTTATTTAACCCATTCGCCCCTGAACCGCCCGTAACCGCCCGTGCGAATCCAGGTCCTTTCTACCCTTTGTGACGTCATCAGTTTTAACGGTCAAGGACAAATTTCTTCGCCAACTGGTGCAGAGTGAAGAGATCTTTCAAACCATACCAGAATGAGCACAATTCAGTCAAGGACACCGGAGAAAGAAGCAGAAAACCACGTGACATTGACCTGAAAATCTCCATGAAAATCTTGTTCCATTGCTCACCTACCTTTCCTTTCACCTAATCCTAAGATCCTAAAAGCTTTTCTAAAAACTCTTCCCACCAAAATGAGGCCTACTAAATGGCCAGCAAGAGAAAAAAAAATTAGGCAAGAAAAGCGAAAAAAGAAGGGAGGAGAGAAATTTTGCTCTCTGCGCATGCCCGAACTTCGCAAGCTGATATTTTGCATCTGGATCAGAAGGCCGCGAACTGTACAACCTGTAAACCGGTTTGTGGTAAGTTTTAGCTCTTTATAGCACGACAGTGACCAGAAAACCACTCGGCTAGCTTCAAAACGCGTTTTTCGGCAAAATCTCCAGGAGCGAATGGGTTAACCTTTACGCCTAAGTTAAAGATTAAGAGGGGGGCACTTTCAATGAAGCTGTACGAGCACTAGAAAAGAGTTTTAAATAATCACAGACAGCTCGACGCAGAGCGTTCGTTTACCATTTTCCGCATAAAACTTACTGCATTTAGTGATTGTTCCTTTCGTCTTAGTGCACTGAGGATCAACCTTTTCACATTTTCTGACCACAGCACCATCTGCTGAACAATAAGCCTCAACCTCACCAAGGTTAAAGTTGTCAACATTTTTATCTTTCAACTCAAGTCCTGAAGACGCCTGAAATTCACCCCACTCTACAGTCTTAAGGCTGTTGTAAATCTCGGTTCTTATCTTGCCGGCATTTTCTTTCGCCGAGTTGTAAGCATCCTGGCCAGCCTGATCATTGGTTCCTGAGGTGAGACTCGTGTTTTGGAAGACGTAATCATACCTGACGGTAACCTTGTAATTGATAGATGAGACAAATGAATAGTCATGCTTCAGCATTTTGGGCCCCTTTGGTGCGTTCCCTTTGCGTTCCGTGTGCGTTCCCTTTATTAATATGCATAAGGGTCGAGTGCATGACGTCACCTATTGTTATAACCTAGAGAAAAAGTGCGTTCCTCCATAATAATTAAGTGCCTTCTTCTATATATAATGGAGTGGATAGGTTTGCTAATGAGCGAATACTACAATAGGCACAATAGGCTTGCCGGTTAAGTAACTTGGGCCCGGTTTTCGGACTGTCTATTAAAAGGAAAATAGGAACAATCACCTAGCAACGCGAGAAACGGCTTCCTATATCTTACTTAGCGCTAAAGCTCGGATATATAAATAAAACAGACGCACATAGACACAAAGTGGAGCTGAAAACTCTCTCTTTCAATTTTGTCTCACTATCACAGAACCGTTTTCTCCGCTCTATCTCGAGGAAATGACAAACGATAATTGAAGTTTTAGTCAGGTAATTATGCGAGTTCCCAAGCCCACCGTTGCATACAATTTAGCTCTGCAGTAAAAACTTCAAGGGAGCATCTTGACGTATTATTATAAAAACACAAACAAACAAAAAACAATTAATAACTTAACAAGGATCACTTGAAACACGCGGTGGGAAAATAATAAAAATGTGGAGGAGGGATTTTGACCTCTTCTCTTTTGGCATTTTTCGAGGCAAAACAATAGAAATGAGGAGGAGGAGGAAGAGGAGGAGGAGGGAAAATAATAAAATTGTGGAGGAGGAGGAGGGAAATAAAAATGAAAAGGGAGAGGGGTAAGTAAAACATTGTGCGCAGTGTTAAAAAAAGGATGGCTTGCCTTCTTTGAGTACACCCTCCTCGATCTCCATAATTCTTCATTAGATACTCAGCCTCATTCATTAATTGTTAAATGAAAAATATATAATTCGGTGAAACATATACAGAGACAACAATTTTCATTCACGAAGACAAGTATTTAAGTGTCTCTAAAAATCCTTAGTCTTTAAGTTTGTTTTAAGCCGGCTTCCCAGTATTTGCTATTTTCAAAGATGAACTCGAGGCAAGAAAATCGCTCAAAGCTTTCTTTTACAGCCAGAATTATAATAAAATATTCTTGGGAACGTTTTCCTTCTATTTGCGGTGAGAAAATGTCTCAAGGCTTTCCAAAATTTGTAAGCTTATATCAAACCTGACACTCGGTCAGATCATTGTCTCAAATCTTACAAACGTGCATAAACTAAATAGCCGTATAAACTACGCTCGACTGCATTAAATTAGATATAAAAAAACAAACACCAAATACAATAATTACTCAGGCTTACCACTCGAAATGCAGCTCCTGAAAGTTATCAAGTAAGGCCAGGAATGCTTCATACTTTTCAACCATCTTTATACGCATCAAGCAAGGTGAAAAACGAAAACGATGCCATTCGAAATCGCATTTCCGACTTTGACAAGCGACGTATTTCTTAACCAAAAACCCAATAAACAAACTAGCCATGAATAACAGAAGACTCTTGATAGCAGCTGAATTTCATTTCGTACATCCAGTGGAAAAAGACAGTTAAAAACATCACAAGTTGACTCAAACTCTGTCAACAAGTTTCAAGATGCTGCATAAATTTTACGCATGAATTTGACCAATCAGGGCATAAAAATTGGACGTAGAGCGTGACCAACGCGTGACCATGGCGAGAAGTTAAAAACAACTGTCCTTCCCTGCCTGTAATAGTTGCCGGAATTTTCGCATCCGAGGTCAGTTTGAATTCAAAATTTTAATTGCGCGGCACATCAACACAACTTATTTCGTATGAATTTTAAAAAAAATCTTAAGCCTGCGATCCTATATATACAATGCCATTTATAAAAAAGAGAAAATTATCTACAAAATCTATTTTTTTACAAACAAAACTTAAATATCGAGAGGCAAAGTACTCACGCCATCATCAAAAACTTTGCGTTGCGGATAAAAATACGAAAACGCATCCCGAACTTCAGTATGGGTATACATGGTGTTGTTAAGTACTCTGAAACCGCGATTCACTCCAGTGCTAATTTGTTTACTGAACAAAACTTGAAGATTCTTGTCTTTGATGATGTCATTACATTCTTATTCACCCCTTTAAAACTAAACTTATCTTTCGCACCAAAACAGTAATAAGTTTTGGAACACAACCCTTAATCCCTTGTCCCTCCCACTCAACTTTGAATTCAATTGATCCTTGTTAAGTTATTATTTTTGTGTGTGTGTGTATGTTTTTATAATAATACGTCAAGATGCTCCCTTAGAGGTTTTTACTGCAGAGCTAATTTGTATGCAACGGTGGGCTTGTGAACTCGCATAATTACCTAACTAACGGCTCGTGAAACGCTGAGACTTTGATAGTTTTTCATTTCCTCGAGCAAAAAAGGAGAAAACGGTTCTGTAATAGTCTGCATGTGTTTTGTTTATATATCTGAGTCGCTAAATAAGATATAGGTAGCGGTTTCTCGCGTTGCTAGGTGATCGCTTCTCTTATTCCTATTTTCTTTTTAATAGACGGTCTGAAAACCCGGCCCAATTTACTTAACGGGCAAGGCTAGGCAAGCCTATGGTGCCTATTGTAGTAGAGAGACGCTCATTAGTAAACCAGTCCACTTCATTATATATGGAGGAACGCATTTTTTCCCGTTGAGGGTAAAAGGAGGAATGGCATGTGGCATGGCTTGCGGAATGACATAATTATGCGGAATTTAATTCATGGAAAGTGGTGTAAAGAAATAAATTTTACAGGAAAGCATGCGTGCGTCATTGCCGCGCCTTTTTTGGCGCCAATTTGAAGGAGCCATCGCTTTGCCGGTCTATTTACTACTGCTTTTAAAGCAAGGGTCAAATTGAAACACCGCTGATACACCAAATAGGGTCACTCTTTATCGTAACGCGAAGGGATAAAAAACGCTCACTGAACGTGAAGTCGGGCTAGCTACAATTCTAGGGATTTTTAATACGGTGAACGAATCAGATCATATTCCAGACTAAATGAACGCCTCGAATCAAACATTAATCCGTAATCCACAAATCGAGTGAAGGGGCGAACCGCTCTCTGTCTCCTTTCGGCCTTTCCGCGTCTCTTTGCACCTTTGTTTGATTTATTGTTTGTGTGAGTGTGAGCATATGATCGAGAGCTAGCCAATCATTAAGATGTATTTTCTTTAACAGCTGGAGTGATGCCGAATCGGCTTTACTAACTTAATTAATAAAGGTAAAGGAGAAAAAAATTCTAAAAGTAGGAAGGTAAAGAAAAAGCACACAAACTCGATTGCCAGGATTCAAGCTCGCTCTTCTTCCCCAGCTGTTAGCTTCGCGTGTCTGAAACTTTACCACGCAGCCAAGGAATAAAAATGCAAGATATGTTCGATCTCTCAATATCATGTCACCATAAATCACGCGACCCACCGTCTTAAAAGAAACACTTCTCGCGTGGTTTCAAATGGAAATAAGGGAAAACAAAAGTGACGTTGTAATATCTTTTGCAGAAAAAAAATTTAAGGCAGAAGAGAACGTCACCTTCCAAAACATCTTTTCTTTAATTCAATGGCCGACTTTCGTGATGTAGTATCGGTGCTGCCAGCAGCCCGACTAATAAAGGCAAGTAGAATCTTTGTGGCTCTGCAAAAAGCTAATCGACCGTGAAAAATCAGGGAGTCGTTCCTGGCGTTTTGATTGTTACCGTAGTCGAGCCTGCAACATTAAAAAAGGGGCTGCTTGTGAATTAATTGGCGCCAAAAAAGGGCGCAATTCTCAGTTTAATTTATTTCTTTAAGTCATTCTGATATATTACAGTCCGCATAATTATGTCATTCCGCAAGCCATGGAACATGCCATTCCGCAAACTCATTCCGCCTTTTACCCTCACCGATTTTTTCCCTAAGTTATAACAATGGATGACTTCATGGACTCGACCCTCATGCATATTAATAAAGGGAACGCACACGGAACGCAAAAGGAACGCACCAAAGGGGCTTATCTCCCAACATAGTAGACTACTAATAGGCGACGTCATGGACTCGACCCTTATGAATATTAATAAAGGGAACGCGCACGGAACCCAAAGAGAACGCACCAAAATGCTGAGACATGACTACTCAAATGAGTAAAAGACAATTTATAAGAGAGTGAACACCACACTTCTTCCATGTTTCCTACTAAGGGAGACCTGACGATGAAGATGAAACATGGCCCTCAAAAGTTTAAGAGGATAAGAGTTCTATTGAAAAAAAAGAAAGAAATGATTATCTAGTCAGCGGCGTGCGAGCAAAATGACCGCGCTTTTTGTCACTCTAGTTGATTCAGCAATTTTACGTAAATTTTAGATGAAACCTTAGTATTTCTTACAATACGTTAGTTACTGGGGCAACATTTGTCGACCTAGATGTGCCCTATCCTTTTCATTCTTTGTCCTTTTCTTCTTTTGTGACAAACTTATTTAAAGGTTATGATCTTAACTACTTTCTATCACGTACTGAAAACTTTCTACGACTCAAGTCTGTGATTTATCTTGAACTATTTATGATGGAAGAGGAAAAATAAATGAAATGAAAAAGAAAAACGTTAAAAATTGTTTTTCATTAAAGTCTCGTCCATAGCAGAAAGTGGAAGGTGATGAATTCAACACGGTCCCATCATTTTTTGTAGTGTTACGATATCAAGAAGAAAGAGTGCATTAAATGAAATGCTTGTGATAAACAAGCAATAATTTTGAAGCAAAAGTAAAAAAATAAAGCTTTTAGCTCCTCTCAGCTAGTCTCAACAACGTAGGTTGAGAAGAAGTGACAAACAGATTGACCAGTTTTGAGGACTTTGAATTTAGATTCTCAGGAGCAAGGCCATTGAGGGATTTGAAGACCATGAATGCTTTTTGAAAGTCATGTGATTTTTCCAGTTTAGGCTTTTAACTGGTTGCGATGTTTCAGCAACATAAATTGAGCTTAAGCAACCAGGAAGGCGAAGGCAGCAAAACAAGTCAGTTGTAAATAGCATTCACGTTCTTCTACAAAAATACGGCATTTATTTCAACTGCACTGTGGCTACTTTGGTCAAATGTACGCGAATTTTCCTGGAGTTGAATTTTTAGAGAGCATATAAAAAACAGAAAGAAAGAAGTATCTGCCCCTACTATTTACGTCCTCCATTAGACGTCAGATTGGAAAGGTTCACTTCGTAGCTGTGTAGCGACGGCAACAAAATGTACAAAAAAGGGTGATCCACTGCAGAGCTGGAGCGATTTTCGTATGACCTTGAAAAATGGTTTCGGTAAGTGTCCTTATTTGTTTTATCAGCCAATGGATGAAAAGATCAAAACATGGCCTCTTCGTTTTCCCGCCAAAGAACCTAAACATGGAGAAGACATTCTTTGATTGGCCAATAGTGTTGCAGTGTGACTTCAAAGCGAAGTATCGGTTGATTTCTAGAAAGTTATTGGCATAAAGTTTTTTCACCCGAGCGTTCGCTTAACCAACCAAAAGTCACGCGCGTTTGTATCCGTTAGTAGTATAGGAGGGATGTTTTACTCCGGTTTTTTTGGGGGGAATCTCATTAAGGTGGGGGGGAATAAATTAACGCCGATGACGTCATAGGCTATTGTCTTGATCTCATGAATAAAATGCGCAGGAATCTCATTAAGATAAGGTCGTGTGTTTAGTTGGTTTAGGTTTTCTAGTTACTTTAATGTCGATAGACGTCTTCCTTTTCGATTGGTTAGTTAGAAAATAAGAAACGTTTTCATTGGTTAATTCATAGTGTCTAAGGAGTAGAGTCAAACTTGTCTGTGACTTAAAATCACTGAGACGTAACGTAATTATGCACTTCCTATTTCCTGCTGCTGTGATTGTCCTTGTTCCGGTTCACTGATTTTTGGCGGGCAAATCGTGTATATTAAAGAAGGCAAAGGCAAACTAGCTCTTGTTTTGCACTGCACGCAATGCTTTACTTACCCCTCTCCTTTTCATTTTTTTATTTTCATCCTCCTCCACAATTTTGTTATTTTCCTTCCGCAATTTTTTTATTCCCATTTTTCCCTCCTCCTCCTCATTTCTATTGTTTTCCCTACACCACCACCACCACCACCGCCACATTTCTATTGTTTTCCCTCCACCACCACCGCCACATTTCCATTGTTTTCCCTCCACCACCACCACCGCCACATTCTCTTGTTTTCCCTCCACCACCACCGCCACATTTCTATTGTTTTCCCTCCACCACCACCACCACATTTCTATTGTTTTCCCTCCACCACCACCACATTTCTATTGTTTTCCCTCCACCACCACCACCACCACCACATTTCCATTGTTTTTCCTCCTCCTCCTCATTTTTATTGTTTTTCCTCCTCCTCCTCATTTTTACTGTTTTCCCTCCTCCTCCTCCTCCTCCTCCTCCTCCTCCTCCTCATTTCTATTGTTTTGATAGGGTCGATGTAGGGTCGATGTAAGGTCGATGTGGGGTCGATGTAGGGTCGATGTGGGGTCGATGTTTTATTTTGGCCTCTTTGGCCTTTTCGAGAGAAAACAATAGAAAGGAGGAGGAGGAGGATTATGTTAGTTATCAATACAGGCTAAAAAGGTGCCCTTTCTGCCCTTTCTGCCCGATCTGCCCTTGAAAATCAACAATAAATTCTAAATTTTTCGTTCTATTTCCGATAACTCGTGGACTTGAGTTAAATGAATTGCTAATCGAACGAAATTTTAGAATTTATTGTTGATTTTCAAGGGCATCATCGACCCCACATCGACCCTACATCGACCCTACATCGACCCCACATCGACCCTACATCGACCCCACATCGACCCTACATCGACCCCACATCGACCCTACATCGACCCTACATCGACCCTATCAAAACAATAGAAATGAGGAGGAGGTGGAGGAGGAGGAGGAGGAGGAGGAGGAGGAGGAGGGAAATAGTAAAAATGAGGAGGAGGAGGAGGAGGAGGAAAAACAATAAAAATGAGGAGGAGGAGGAGGAAAAAGAATGGAAATGTGGCGGTGGTGGTGGTGGAAGGAAAACAATAGAAATGTGGTGGTGGTGGTGGTGGTGGAGGGAAAACAATAGAAATGTGGCGGTGGTGGTGGAGGCAAAAACAAGAGAATGTGGCGGTGGTGGAGGGAAAACAATGGAAATGTGGCGGTGGTGGTGGTGGTGGTGGAGGGAAAACAATAGAAATGAGGTGGTGGTGGTGGTGGTGGTGGAGGTAAAACAATAGAAATGTGGCGGTGGTGGTGGTGGTGGTGAAGGGAAAACAATAGAAATGAGGAGGAGGAGGGAAAAATGGGAATAAAAAAATTGCGGAAGGAAAATAACAAAATTGTGGAGGAGGAGGAAACTAAAAAATGAAAAGGAGAGGGGTAAGTTAAGCATTGCGTGCAGTGTAAAACAAGAGCTAGTTTGCCTTTGCCTTCTTTAATATACACGATTTGCCCGCCAAAAATCAGTGAACCGGAACAAGGACAATCACAGCAGCAGGAAATAGGAAGTGCATAATTACGTTACGTCTCAGTGATTTTAAGCCACAGACAAGTTTGACTTTACTCCTTAGACACTATGAATTAACCAATGAAAACGTTTCTTATTTTCTAACTAACCAATCGAAAAGGAAGACGTCTATCGACATTAAAGTAACTAGAAAACCTAAACCAACTAAAAATAACACACGACCTTATCTTAATGAGATTCCTGTGCATTTTATTCATGAGATCAAGACAATAGCCTATGACGTCATCGGCGTTAATTTATTCCCCCCCCCACCTTAATGAGATTCCCCCCAAAAAAACCGGAGTAAAACATCCCTCCTATACTACTTCCGTTCGATAAACCAACAAAATCACTCTATTTCCTTTCGTTTGTTGTTTTCGTATTATTCGCGCGTTTTCATTTCAAGGTCATACGAAATCTTCCTATTGCTTTGGTTCGTTTGACCTATTCCTTTTTTAACTTTCAAGTTGCTGTCGCCGTTGTGCTTGCTTAGGCTATGTTCACACTATACGGGATATGTTTTCGTGGCGCCACGAAAAAGCTATTCAGTATAGTATGAACACCTATTCGATATGTGACTCTCCACTTTAGAGATCGGCGCGGCGCAGTTTCGCTCTGTTACAGAAATCGCGCCGACAGAACCTTTCTTGTGTGTGAACAGAAGCCCTTTCCGCTACGATTTCGTGGCAACGCAAAAGCTATCCGGAAAAGCGTGAACTTAGCCTTAGACTCCCTAATTTTGTAGTTAAAACATCGATTCTCATGATACAAATGTTTTGAAAACGTTGAAATAAGGTTAAGATCATTTGGTCGTGACTAAACGAAAAGGAAATCATTATCCTACTTGTAAAAGGAAAATTTCGTAGGCGTATAAGGCGATAAATCTCTACTCGGGAGCTTTATAATGTTATGAAGTAGCTGATTCTTGTTTTGTTTGAGACGATTGGTATTTTTACTGTTTTTCTTATGCATGGAATGATTATTTTGTAGTTCGTGCTAGTTTCCTCATAAACAGTTCATTGTCCAAGGAAATTCAAAGTGATTATTTTAGCAGCATCGTCTTAAATGAAGTTCTTTGAAGTAGGCATGTTCGAGGATAACTGACTTGAGTTTTACCTTCACTGAAGATCCTGTTTTGCATGCTTAGTCCTTCCTAGCAGTTTTACCGTTAGCATTTAATTGGTTCTTTGATACTTGTCAATTACAACAGTGTAGACTGCTCTATTCTCCACAAGTTAAGTCACAGGATATGCAATGGAAAGTTCTCACGGTGAGCTAACCCAAACGCGTCCACTATTCGGTTATTTAATTTAATATTTGAAGAAGATAGTAGTTGGAAGCTGAGAAGAATAAAGTGCTATGGAAGAACAAAGTCTTGGTTCCTCTCCTTAATTAGCCGAGCGAGTATTCAAGTTCCTTACAACCCCAATAATAGGAAGATCAGAGGCTACAGTGTGGTAGATGAGATCAAATACCGACGAAAAAGAAAGCTCAGGTCTAGTTCAGACTTTGCGTTTCTACGGTATCGAACTCAATTGCAATTGGGTTCAACAGAGCAAGACTTCGATTCGGACATCCTGCCAGTGAACACAATAGGTTGACAAAAACAGAATGGGAACATCAGTTGACGACGGGAAAACGCGAGGAAAGCACTGAAGGTGACTTCCGGTGCCCAATTTGCCGCCCTGCCATTGGTCAAGCCAGCTGTTTGACGCGCGCTGTCGTCAACTGACTTTCCAGTTCTGTTGCTAAATAAACCTGTATTTTAAATGTAGTATCATGTCAGTGGTAAGTAAAAAAGGAAATATTTACCAAAAGACATTTCCGAAATTTATAAATTTAGTTCGACATGGCATAAGCACGACGTTTGAATCACTGCCGTGCCAGGGTCGTCTGGACTCTGTCGAACTTAACTGTTCTGCTGAACCAAACTTTGATTCAGACAAAAAAGAAGAGAAAGTAAGAAAGTAGTGATATGGTGATAAAAACTGGTGCATTAACCTGCATGGTCGTAGACCTCTTTCGCCTTCTCTCCGCAGCAGTGACATTTCCGCAGTAAACTTTTATGGTGTCCTCGTTGCACAAGGTCCGGTTAGAGCAAAAAGTCGGTAGAACTCTACCACTTGTCAATATGCGGATGAAGTTTTCCTTAATTGATGTCTGGTTGTTAGGATCATTACAGTCTCCTTCATAATAGAAATACGGAAAACTGGACATCGTGAGAGCATCAGGGTTCTCCGTTTCTGTTACGAAGAAACGTAAAAAAAGTGTATTATTACATGTAACAGTCAGTGCTGGGAAGCTTTAACAGAATGACGTAGATGTAGCAGCTTTCTGTCACCAAACCATAGAAATACCGGTGAAAACTACTGTGTCAAATGTAGGCGAACTTTTCAGTAGCAAGTTTTTCCACTGGGATAGCGTTAACCACTGGATAAATCTCCATCTACTGGATAACGCAATTGGTTTACTTATCCAGTGAATAGTGGTTTATCAGGTGAATGGCGCTATCCATCTATTGAACAAAGAGGACCTGGAGTTGAATTCAATATTCAAGTTCAGAAGACAGTTCGGAAAGAGAAAGAAGATTTTGCTGTCGCTTGTTTACATCCTACCTAGAAGGAGAATGTGGGCATTCTCACGTCGTAGTCGTGCAGAGATGGCAAAAAAAAAGGCACAGAAAAAGTGTGCTGCAAGTGCAGAGATGTTGTTTTATTTCTTTGTAGACGTCATCGCTGCCGTCGCCGTCGTCGGATCTTAAGCACCCTAATTTGTCTAAACTGAGACAACTGCAGGTGCACTAAATGTCCTCCACATCTAGCTTGAGAAAAGACTTAAGCGTCAATTCACCAACGCGGGGGGAGGGGGGGGGGGGTTCTGACCTACATGAAGTTGATAAGTTGATGGTAAATTTTCTACCGGAATGAAGGTGAAGACTTGGCTGAATGCAGCCATGCGAAAAAAGGGTTTGGCCTTGACAGATTTCGCCGGAGATCTAGTCTTATCTCCTTTGAATCTAAGTCCTAAACTTCACTTCCGCAATCACAGTGTCTCTTTCGACTAAATCTCGAATCTCTCGCCTCATGACTCCTTTTCCTGAGCTATTTATATTGTTCTTTACAAACATTTTCAATGTGCTTGTCGCAGGCGTTGATCGATTTGTACGCCAAGAACTCTGCTGTGGTAATCCCATGGTTTAACTATTAGGCACGATTGAGAATGGGAGAGCATGGGAGCCAAGGAACATTGAATCTCCTTATAGTAGGTTTTAGCCTGATCCGTAATTTTGTTGTTACTGTTTTTGCTATTTTCACTTTTTCCCTCTCTTCTTTTCCAGACTAATGAGCTTAGATCGACAAAATGAGCTTTCGCCTTTCACATTTCATTTTCAAGTTATGGAACGCAAATTAACCAAACGCACCAAGAGCGAGAAAAGACTTAGCCAAAAAATAAACTTGTTTATAACATTCCACTTCCCTTATCTCATAATGCACTTACTTGCACAGTCTGGCCATGGTAATGTGCGATCAAAATTATGACCAAAGCCTTGGAACTGCCATTCTCCCCCGTCGCAAAAGTACACAAACGGAGGAGTGGAGACAAAGTCATACCCACTTTGACATTGAACACTACAATATTCCTGCGATAAAATGGTGTTGCAAGTCAGGGCGCCATTCTTGGGTGGTGCGTAACGTGGACACTGTTTAACTGCAAAATAGGATCAGTTTTAGTGTAACAATGGTTGGCTTACAGGCACGCCAGCTCAAGCTCATCCCCAGAGATACTACTGTTGAACTGATTATTTGAAAATTGAATCAGTTAGTCAATAACAATAACAATAATAACATTACACTTTATTTAAAGAGGGCAGCACGGAATAGTTAGAGGAACTAGTAAAGTTGTGGCCCTCTAAATTAGATAAGATTCCGAATATAAGTACAAAATAAATATAACTAAGGAAATGTAGAAGTTCTGCATCAATATAAATGAGTATAAGAGCTAATGATATGGCTAGTGAAATATATACAAGAATATGATTAAATTATGAAGTGGTGTAATTCCTGCTGCTCTTTAATTAAGATATTTCGATAATTATTCTTAAAGAATTCTAGTGACTCCGGTTTTCTCCTCTCCTCAAAAACCAACACTTCCAAATTCCAATTCGATCTGGAACGCACGGACACGTTTAAATGAGTTCATATGAACTCTTAAGTGCTTCGTGGGTAAAAAAGCAATTTACATTTTTTTTTTTAACAGAGTTAGCAAGTAGTAACTGCGAACGTCCGCCTTCGGTCACCCGATTAAATTTTGGGCAAATAAAATTTTTGTTACTATATCTAGTTACACAACTATGTTGCTGACTGTTGAGTCTTAAGGAGTCGTCAGCTGCCAATCCTAGTATCAAGTACAAATTTGCATTTCTGCATGCATAATGAGCAGTGTGTTTCAGAGTGCAACTTCTCTGTATTCGGTTAGATTGAATCGATAAATTTAAAGTCTTAAAAGGCAGTTATATCGAGCTAGTTCAAAGAGAAAGATGAGCTGATAGAAATCTTAACTACTTCCCGTGTGAATTTACTGCTCATTGCGTATCATACGTAGCATTTTTTTTTTAAATAAGTATATTCACAAATGAAAAAGAGAATCTCATGTTAGCAACGACTAATAGATTCAGTTTTCAAATATTAGAAACTACCGGGGTAGTCTTGGCCCGGCTTGCACGACTGTTAGAGCGGCGTAATAAATGTTCAGAGATGCCGTGGGAAGGTAAAAGAGACATTACAAACCTTAGGATCGGTTTTTCGGCATTTCACGTAAACCACGAACGTCAAGAGGTCACGTGACCTTGCCGTCAAGTTCACTTTTAGGCTACTTTTAGGCTACACTCTAGAGTTAAATAACTTTTCGCACGATTTTTTTCACTCTAACACAATCACAATCCCACGTTTGAGAGGAAATACTACTTTTTAGAATACTTTCGCTTATTAATTATCGAATTCTTTTTTTCACAGAAACGTAATCTTGAAGACAATTTTTTCAGCTAAAACAGAAGTGAGTGGATGAATGAAAACGAAGATGGCAGCCGCCGCGAGCTACTACTTGCGATTATGTGGGCAAACGAGTAACGTGAAACCCCTAACCGCAAACCGCGGTTAGTCGTTTGCAACAAGATGGCCAAACCTCGATCTTATTAAAGGTCTCTATTGTAAACAAACGTTTACTTCAGCTGCATAAAATACATTTTTGATTATTTCTGCCATGTGAGGGAAGGGGGTTAGGTGAATGGTACGTAGTTCCCCTCTTCTAAACGAGCAGGGGCCCAAGTACGAACAACAAATATCGACTGAATCGAAAAATTAGCCTGTCACTGGAACGAGAATTCATTTGCAGTTGATGGGACAGGTGTCTCTCTCGTCCATAAACAGCTTTCTCAAACTACAGACTTCTACAAGCGTATTACGTCGTTGTGTTTAAGCATACCGTGGTTTAAGCCAAAACTCTAAAATTAAGAAAATGACTAACGTTTAATAACCTTTTCCGCAGACAGGCTTAATTGATATTACGCATTCTTATCCAGTCCCCTACTCGTTTATAAAATTACTGATACGTTTCCACTTGAACATAGACCTGTGCAAAAGCGGGAAGGAGTTTGAAATTATATTTGGGTGGACACCTGATTTAAGGATTAGGCCACTGCGAAAAAGCGAGCCTGGCTGTTGTAATGTCCTTTGTTTTTTACAGGGACTGTACGTGCTGCACGTGAATGTCTCGAAAACGTGCATACTAAAGCTAACAAGCCTGCTTCCCATATGAATAAGAATTTATCTTGAAGAATTCCTTAATCATAGCAAAAAAAAGGAACGTTTTAGAGACAGCTACCTATGCATACTATGAATGCCTTTGAACCGTTCAGACAAAGAGAAATGAATAATTACGCTCCTGCCAGTTTAAGCCTGCACAATTTAGAGTATTATAGTATTTATTCGAAATGGCCTATCGGTGGAGAAACGAAAAAAAATTATAGCAACAGGAGAAAACATCTTGGACAAAGGTGAGAACCAACAACAAACTCAATCCATATATGGCGCCGCCTTAGGGATTCGAACCCGGGTAACATTTGTGAGAGGTACGCGCTCACATCACTTAGCCAACCTTGCTTCCCCCGCACCGGGCCTCTCCATCCCCCCACTTCCCGCACCCTAGTTCTTCCGCCCCTCTTTCCCCAATTCTTGAAATACTTACATTCTAGGGTAATTCTGAAGGAACAGTTCTTGTTCTTATTACCAGTTTTGTCAGTAGCTGTGTAGATAACTTCATATGAGCCAGGAACGGTCAATTGAAAACCCGGTTGCATGTTGGTTATGACTTCTGAAACATTGCCTGAGTTATCTGTAAAAACTGGAAGTTTCCAGTTTACTCTGATTATGTTCTCAGTCGCGTTGTTGACAACAATATCAGCCGGACAGGACACGAAGGTCGGTGCCTCAGTATCTAAGATAACAATTAAAAGCCAATTCTGAAATATATGAAGTAACGTTAAACACTAAAGACCATACCCCAGTTTCCCATTTAAAAGTTAATTCCGATCTGAGAGTCCCTCGTGCAATTACGGAATCGCGCCCATTGATGCGTGTTGATAGTAAATGCAAATTTTTCTGTCAATCAAATGTCTCCTTTTATTTTAAGTGGAAATTGGCGAAACATCCTGATTGTTTTGGAGGCAACAGGTTCTCAGTCGCGTTGTTGATAACAATGTCAGCCGGACAGGACACGAAGGTCGGTGCCTCAGTATCTAAGATAACAATTAAAAGCCAATTCTGAAATATATGAAGTAACGTTAAACACTAAAGACCATCCCCCAGTTTCCCATTTAAAAGTTAATTCCGATCTGAGAGTCCCTCGCGCAATTACGGAATCGCGCCTCTTGATGCGTGTTGATAGTAAATGCAATTTTTTTCTGTCAAACAAATGTCTCCTTTTATTTGTAAGTGGAAATTGGTGAAACATCCTGATTGGTTTGGAGACAACAGAAGAACAAAAGGTACTAGAAAGATCAAGTAGTGCGGTCTTAAAGCGTGCAGTTAGAGCATTTCCTATAACTTTCCTGAAGTCTGAAGTGAAGCCTAAAAATCTTGATAGCCAAAATAAACAGGCTACCTAAAAAGGCAAGCATCTGAGAAATCAAAGGCGATATCTTTGTCTCCAGCGAAATCCAAACGATTTGGTCTTAAGATGAGTGTAGAAAATAGCATTTTGGTCAGGCTCAGGATTTGGAGAACTGGGCAGTACACATCCACCAAGAATTTCTATGAGTATTTATAACATTAACTCACGTGTTGTGTTATTTAGCGATCTTTTGATCTTATTTTACCTTACCTAGAACCAATATGCAATTTTTTACTCTCGTAGTCTGTAATCCATCCTCGGAGACCCAGGGGTAGTCAGTCGGGTCGGGAGAAAAGGCGGAACGAAAGTTTTTAAGTAAGGGCGGAAGAGCCCCTTGGTACCGACTCTCACCGGACGATTTCCAAAAATTCAAGCAGATGCCGGCTCCTGATTGGGCACAAAAAATGCTTTGTATTATTGTACCTAATCGGCGAACACATCTCCGGAGTTCTCTTCGTGTGTTTGTACACGACGGCTATTGTCTCGATCACGGCTTGTCTGGCTCGTGCACCAAAGAAATGCACGCAGTCAGGAAACTTTCAGTTTGATATAAAATTCCCATCTGATTTCAAAATACCGTCTGCCCGAAAACTAAAGACGCTTTTCCAATAATACAAGCTTCAGCGTACACTAGGTATTCACGCTTGCTTCGGTCACGTCTTGCGTAAATATATTTATAGAGAGTTTTTAAAAGATACCACGACGGCTGACAGCCACGAAAACGTCGAATGGAAAAGTGAATTCACATTTTTTTTCAGAAAAGTCTCTATCGTGATTATTCCAACTCGATTTCCTTGTCAAATGCAAGCGAACTCTTCTGGAGCTGTATTTCTATAAACCATATCCAAGTTCATGAAGAGAATAAATTTTGTCATTGCTTGTTTACGTCCTTCACAAAACGTGAAATTAGGCATTTTCACGGTTAGTCGTGCAGTGGACGGCAAAGAAATGTACAAAAAAGCTTGATTCACGTGCAAAGTTGTTGTTTTGCTTGTCAAGCTATTGCTTTTTTGACTTTCTCGTCGCCGCTGCATCTTAAACTTCCTATTATTTACGATACATTGTGATCCGTCAAAAACAGAATATTCTCGGGGCAAATTCAATTCCTCCGGCTGATAGCATTCCAAACGTTTTTTCGACTCGTTGGTAGTTCTTCATTTCTGGTTAGGAAAGTAGAAAATAAAGTTTTTGTACAAATATGTTTAAATTATTATTATTATTATTATTATTATTATTATTATTATTATTATTAATTATTATTATTATACTTATTATATAAGTAGTTTCTTTTTTTTATTCGAAATGAATTGTTTTAATTGAAATGAAATGTTCTTAATTTAAATAATTTTTGTTTAATGAAATGAATTTTTTTCTAATCAAAACTAAGTGTTTTTTTAAACGAAAGGAATTGTAAATAGTGTTTGGACGAAAAAGCTCTTTTTTCAAAGTGAATTAATTATAAATAGGATTTTAATAGTCAGCATTGTTATCAATAAAATATGTTCGACTATTAATAGAAAAATTGCTATTATTAAAATTATTATTTTTTACTACTATTATTATTATTAATATTATGTAAAATTTAGCACAGGGATTTTCCCTGGGGAGAAATATCCAGTCAAGTCTCATCCCGAGACCTCAGACTTCCAGCACCTTTCTGAGGATATGTGCCGATCCGAGGAGTGCCGACTTTTGCATCGTTCTTGTTCGGTTTTTAATTCCTAGTTGCTCCAAGTGGCCTGCCAGCTTCTTTGACACTGAACCCAATGCACCTACAACCACTGGCACCACTTTTGTCCTTGATTTCCAGATCCTTTGAATCTCTCTTGCCAGGTCTTGGTACTTTTCACACTTTTCAGTTTCTTTCCGCAGAATATTACTATCTCCGGGAACAGCTATGTCCACAATGATTGTTTCCTTTGCCTTCTGCCTTCCTTTTCTGAATTACAATGTCTGGCCTCCTGTGATGGATTTCACGGTCTGTTTGGATGGTAAATTAAAGTCCCACAACAGTTTAACCTCCTCATTCTCTTCTACGCTTTTGGGGGAATGCTCATACCATTTGTCACTGCACTCAACTCCATATTCCTTGCACACCTACCAATGAATGACCCGCCCAACAACATCATGCCTCTTTTTATATTCTGTCTGCGCAAGCTTGGGGCAACTACACAAAAAATGCTGCACAGTTTCATCGTGGCTACCACACATTCTGCATTTGGATGATAAATTTTGGTTTTCGATTCTGGCTTTTACGGCGTTTGTTTTTAGTGCCTGATCTTGCGCGGCAAAAATAAGCCCTTCTGTCTCCTTCTTCAGTTCACCAGTTCTTATCGACTCCCAAGACACACCAGATAGGTCACCTGTCTCTCTCTTGAACTGCCCATGCAGCTGCTTTCCAGATCAGTCCTCAGTTCTTTTCCTTTTCATATTTTCCTTATATTCCTTTGGCGTTTCAATTTCATTGACATTCTTCCTCTTCCATGCAGCTTTCAACAACCGTTCCTGGCTCTAGCAGACGTAGACATTGATATTTCTTTTATTATTATTATCATGTCGCAGTATGAAACTTTGGAATGCTGTCCACATTATGAGTAGTATAGGGCGCATAGCGTAACCTACACCACTTGAGAAGCTATACTTAGAAGTAAAAAATGGTCGATACGAAACCTAATACGATCCTAAAATACATAGTGATATGAATCTCTCTACTTAAAAAGCCAATTTAGAATATTATTAAATTCTGATACTCTGTAAAACCTTCGCTATCTCTACTAAAAGCTTATTTATAATAATATTAAACTCTAATGTTCTAAAAAAATGTAAGTAAAAACGTCAGCAAGCTTGTGTTTCTAGATTTCTAGAGAAAAAACAAAAACCTAAAAACTGAAGTCCTTAGCGCCCTAACTAAGTATTTATCTTAAATGTTCTGGCAATGTTTAAAGTGTTTGAGATGACCGACTTCTGCATCCGCTCAAGTACGCTCCGTGCTCTCGCTCCAATTAGCTTCCTCACCGACTTCTCTAGGTGTTTAGAGTAACCACCCAGTACGTCAATTATTACGTTGTACATTTCAACCCTGTAACCATTGTATCTCTGCTTCAGCTCCCACATCTTTCGAATTCTTAGCTCTACTATCAATCCATGGGCAGCTCATTTCAATTGTACAGACTTCTTTCCTCTCGTGGCCGACAAGTCGTGCGTCGATCCGATTTGCTCTAGCTTCATTGTGCTCTGCATAGATGGGAATATCCCAAAACGCCTCCCTCGTGGTGTTCTGGTAGGCTGGTTTTGGCATCACCGGTGAGTACCATGGTGGAACCTCTCTATTAACACCTCTTCTATTAACCTATGCTCTCGCAGGAGCTCAAAAAACAGAATCTTCAAAGCTGCATTATGCCTGTATAGGTACTTGGTTTGTGCCAGGGGGGAACATCCAGCCAATACATGTGCAACGCTCTCAGCCACCTTCCCACATAACCTGCATAGAACTTCGCCGTCGGTGGAGGTTTGCGTCTTCTCTTTTGTGTAGAGCTTCGTAGGTATCAATTGCTCATACAATTCATATATGCCCGCGATGGTATATGTACGGCATGTAGCCCAACCTTTTAACCATGCAAAGCAGCTGGTTATGCTTAGGCTCTCATCTTCCCATCTGATACGGAATAACTTTCCTTGCCACTTTTTGTCTTTAGCGATCTCCAAGAACTACTTCTCTTGAGATTGCTTCAACAGATTCCGAGCTCTTGCTGCAGTTACCACCTTTCCTTCTGTTGTAACACACACGGGATTTAGGGTATTAAGCTGAACTGTGATGTTCAGTTCTTCAGCGTACTTAGCTGCTTCCTTTACGAGCGACTGGTGGCCTGATCCCATGGCATGTTCTTCAAATTCTCTAACTGCTTCCACAGTATGGTCCGGGTTCTGATACAATTTCAGTAGCGATTTCATTTTAGTGATCTTGTACTCGTGTTCGACTGATCGCGCGCCTCTACCCCCTTTCTCCCTCGGTAGATATAACAAAGAAGTCAGGCTAGCTGGGTGCTTGCCACCGTTCTTAACTATGATCTTCCGAGCTGCTCTGTCCACATCTCTTAACTCTGATAGAGGCCAATGCTGTGTCCACATTAAGTACCGCAGGACCGGGAGTGCATACTGATTAGTTGCCTGCACACGGTTACAATCAGACAGGGGGCTGGACCATATAATAGATATCCTGCGTAGATACTCTTTAGCCGTACAAGCTAGGGCCAGCCGTTCATCCTGTCGAACGTTCTCTAGCATCACCAGGAATTTGTAGTGTTTTCCTTCCCCAAGAGCCGTGATGGTAGTTGTCTCGTCCATCCTCATACCAGACTCGTCTAGCACTTGGGCTCCCCTCTTCACGTGTACCACTGAGCACTTTTTCTGATTCCAGTGGAGGCCGGTGTCCTGCATCGCTCCTCTAGTCTCTTTCAGCACTCGGAAAGACTAGAGGAGCGATGCAGGACATCGATGTCTCTATTTATTATTATTATTATTATTATTATTATTATTATTATTATTATTATTATTATTATTATTAGTTTTTCCTGCACGCACAAGCTTGGTGAACGAACCGGGCAAGTGCGGCGAGACAATAACCGCCGTGTACGAACTCACGAAAAGAATTCAGGAGAAACTGTTCGCCGATTGGGCACAATGATACAAAGAATTTTTTTGTGCTCAATCAGGAGCCGGCATCCGCCTGAAATTTTGGAAATAGTTCGGTGAGAGTCGGTACCGAGAGGCTCCTTCGCCCGTACTTGAAAACTTTCGTCCCGCGTTTTCTACCGACCCGACTGACTACCCCTGGGTTCCCAAGGATGTCCGTAGTCCGCATTTTACACCTAGTCCGTGTTTTATACCCAGTCCGTAGTCCATGTTCCACTTTGCAACACATAAAAATGTCATGTTTCAAGATTTTCCTTTCTTGAAGATTCGCTATTTTTCTCAGCTGTGACTAACGTATTTTCATGGAAGACAATTATTCTGTTATTTACTCGTCCGAAATTTTAGGTGAAAAGCATTCCACAGCTAAATCCATGGGTCGCTAAAGACTGAACTGAAGCGCACCTTGAAATTCAATAGCTCGTGACCTTGTTTAAACGCAGGTAGCCCAAGCTCGAAACTTAATGTTACGAATGTTACGCAACAACGCCGATGTTCACCGATGCTTATATTTCAAGCTTGGGCTACCTGTGATTTAAATCATAATTAAATCTGGATCATAGTGCCGATTACACGAACTTAAATTGTTTTGGGTGCTTTCTTTTGGGATGATCTGGATAAGGATCAGTGATCCGAGATCATTCGGATCAGGGTAGATCAAATAAACCGATGAATCCTTGTCCAAAATGGATTCATCGATTCGTTTGATCTGCCGTGATCCGAGTGATCTCGGATCAAAGATCCTCATCTGGATCATCTCAAAGGAACGTATCCCAAGCTATTTATCTCGATGCATAATAGTTGACCTTTACATTAATTGAAACCCTTTGGTTCATTCATATAATAATCTATATCTCCGTCACACTTACAGTGCATGTATTCAAAACACCTTCAGTAAAATACAGGTCTTGTACATTTGTAACTCTAGCTTATGTCATGTGAAGTTTCGAGGGAAATCGATTTATATAAGTTTCTTAAGTTCCCATTTTCCATGGATTCAGTTTAAACATCCATCAAAAGGTATGCATGGCGATAAACTTAAAGCTAGCTGTGAACTTACAGGGTTTATCGAAACCCTAATCAGTCGTGTTTGCTGAAGGGGAGAAGACACAGAACTTATAAGATTAGCATAACACTGAGGTCATGCACAAATTTAATTCAGATTAAAACTTAGCAAGATACAGATACAAACAAAACCAAAAACTCTGGACCATCTTTTTTAAAAACTGTTTAGAAAGCAAACTCACAAAACTCTGCATTCTCTATATTGGTTGTTTAGGGAGGGGACTATTTCGGGTCCACAGCAACTGCCGCAACCGCTCGTGTTGCCCAGCAATCTGGCAAGGCGAGTAAAATAAAAAATTATATATATAAACTTCTCTTTACTAACCTAACACTTCCACAATAAACTGGCACTTCGCAAAATTTCCCGCAGGATCTGTGACTGTATACTGGACACTTTTCTGACCGATTTCGAAAAGCTTTGGGAGATTTGTATCGACGTTATCGCCACCGATTGTTAACTCGATGGTGAATATTCCTGATTCATCTTCCGTGAGCGAGTTGTCTGTAAAGTTAAAGCCCCATGTCACAGTCGCCATATTTGTTCCTGGGTCATTGTCTGCAGTGATGCCAGCGGAGCAATTAAGTTTTGGTGGTTCCGAATCTGACGCAAACAAGCAAACAAATAAACAAAATCAAAAGAGGCAATGTAAGAAGCAATGCAATGTAATCTTGTCCATGTGATACATTCATTAACTGGTAAAAGAGAAAAAGGAAAGAAGGAACGAACAAACGAACGAACGAAAGGGGGGACAGAAGTAATTAAGGAACAAAGGAAGGAAGGAAGAAGTGAGGGAGGAAGAAAGCGAGCAAGCAAGCAAGCAAGTAACCAAGGACGCAAGAAAGGAAAGAAGGGAAGGGGAAGGGGACGAGGGAGGAAGGGAGGAAGGGAGGGAGGGACGGAAAAAGGGAAGAAGGAACGGGGGAAGGAAGGAAGGGAGGAAGAAAGGAAGGAAGGGAATGGAAGGAACAAGGTAAGGAAGGGAGAAAGTGAGGAAAGGAGAAAGAGAGGTAGGAAGCTAGGAAAGAACGAAGGAAGAAGGATCGTTTCCCAAACATCCCT
Source organism: Porites lutea (assembly GCF_958299795.1). Taxonomy (NCBI): domain Eukaryota; kingdom Metazoa; phylum Cnidaria; class Anthozoa; order Scleractinia; family Poritidae; genus Porites; species Porites lutea. The sequence goes on from NC_133209.1 coordinate 6,099,623, forward strand.
GTTCCTGCCTTTGACAGTTTAGACCAAAACACATGATTTTTTATTACTTATCACTGTGAATCTTGTCTCTCTGTGCTATCAGACTTTAAAATATCACGTTCAAATTGCAAGTGAAAATGAAAAAGGCATTTTAAAATATCTTTTTTGACTGCATAGGCAACCCAGTAGGCCCTTTCCCAATTGCCTCAGGCCACCGTTTTAAAGCGAGGCTAAGTGATATGAAAATTATTTGTTATTTTCATGCAAATAAAACTGATTTTCACAACAAAGTTTTTGCAAGTTGCCTCGTTTTGAAACGCGAGGGTTTCTGGAACTCGGAAACGGCCCATTTCAAGAGACCAATGGCCATACAATGTTCTTGTGATGTTCTCCTATGGTTAGCATGTCGAGTGAATAATTTTAACAATCAAAGTTAGTAGAAAGGCATTAGGTTTTCCAAATACGTTGGACTCGTCGTACACGCCATACACTTGGCTCTAAAATAAAAAGTCAATTTCCTGAACTGCGCTTGGGCTGTAGCATACTCAATTTCTGTTGGTTTTGGCGTGTTTTTCTAATTTAAGGTATCTAGCGTACATGGCATGAATGGACCAACTACTACAGCTGTTACAGCTAGGTGAATTTAGCGTCGCATGTAATATTGGAAAGTATACCAGATTTAGCGTTTTTAACGTGCATAGAATAAATGAATCATGTGTTGGTGGTGGTGGTAGTGGTAGTGGTAGCGGTAGCGGTAGCGGTAGTGGTAGTGGTAGTGGTATTGGTAGTGGCAGTGGTAGTGGTAGTGGTAGTGGTAATGGTAGTGGTAGTGGTAGTGGTAGTGGTAGTGGTAGTGGTAGTGGTAGTGGTAGTGGTAGTGGTAGTAGTAGTAGTAGTAGTAGTAGTCGTAGTGGTGGTGGTGGTGGTAGTGGTAGTGGCGGTTGTACATAGTAGTAATGGTGGCAGTAGTTTTATTCTACCCACGTTAAATACGTCAAAATCGTTCATTTGCTTATATACGTATACGTTAACTTCGCTAACCATGGTAAACACGCTCATAATCTGGGGAAACTTACTTTAATGATACTAAGTTTTGCAGAAGTAGTAAGAACTCATTATTTATTCGTTTCAGATATGTCAAATATACCAAACCCAGTAAACTTTGCCAACAAAGACTAGTAAGAGTTGTATCAACTGTCTCAGCAGATATTTTATGTTGCTGGCGCATTTGCCAATTTTTCCGTATTTAACGTGTTTGACAAGAATTATTAAAAAAACGATGCTAAACTAGTCCTTGACCTATTCATCACACACCTTCATGAATACATTTGGCTAACGAAGCTAACAAAAAAGTTGATGGCTGGGAGAGACATTGAACAAAATTTCTCGCTCTTTAGCCAATGGCAAGAGTTAATAAGCTATTTATTTAGGGTTTTTTTTAACACCGATTGGTTTATTTTGTGTCCGCTTTGAATTTAGGGGAAGAAAACTTCCAAACGGCCCATTACATATTAATAATAATAATAATAATAATAATAATAATAACCTTTTTACATAGCGCTGTTTCTGAACCAACAGCGCTTTACAACAGTGAATGATGAAGAAAACTAAGTAACATAAAAAGCCTGAAAAAACGTAATACTTAATGATTAACCAGGCAACATAAGCAGACCTTGCTCGCAGCTAAATAGTAAAGCGATACGAGATAAAGCATAATTCGAAGTTGTAGCAAGAATAGAAAGCATGTGTTGCGTCGCTGCTTTTAAATGTGTTTTGCGAGTCCATGACGAAGAAATTGAAAACGCATAGAGTTGGATATGCGACAAATAAAGAGGAGTGCGACTCCACTTTGTCCAAATTGCCCGAAGTTTGTTATATCTTCTCTGCTATTGGCACTTCCAAAAGAGGCTCGCAGCTAAATAGTAAAGCGATACGAGATAAAGCATAATTCGAAGTTGTAGCAAGAATAGAAAGCATGTGTTGCGTCGCTGCTTTTAAATGTGTTTTGCGAGTCCATGACGAAGAAATTGAAAACGCATAGAGTTGGATATGCGACAAAAAAAGAGGAGTGCGACTCCACTTTGTCTAAATTGCCCGAAGTTTGTTATATCTTCTCTGTTATTGGCACTTCCAAAAGAGGCTGTAAGAGGCAAACGACCAACAGATAATCACAAGAAGCCAACGAAAGTGAAGATTAAAGTGAGAAAACTACTCTTAACGCTTTGCAGCTGTCGGCGCCGGGAAAGCACATTTCCAGCCATATCTTACTGGGTGGCGTGTCAGACGAGCAATGGTGCCTTAGTAAATTCATTAAAAATCCCAAGAGCGGTCGGTGCATCGAGGAAAATAAGCAGTCAAATCTAAACATCCTATACCAAGTGTTGAAGGATCACAAAAACCCTTGTGGGATGCAATTAGTAAAGTCACCATATCAACTCTGCCTCAGGCGAGTCTTCTGTTTAGTCGTGTCAATTATCGCTTATTACGTTGCGAATAAACAAAGTTATTCAACATTGCTGCTGTGCTGACTAAGTTTTCAGTCACTGTACATTTGATTTCTAACTATTCCACAAACCAGGATTGTGTTACATAATTTCTCATATTTCTCACGTTCATACTTTTTTGTTTCATTGGCAGAGCTCTTCAAGAGGAACTTGACGTCGATGTTCATTCCCAAAAGTCTGCGAAGTCTGAAATGTCGTATAGTCTTAGAAAGCTTTAAACCGATCATGAAGACATCAGTAAAAATATTACGACGCGCAGGTTTCCGTTTAGACAAGATTGGGCTAGATATACAGGGTACACTGCAGCCTTCAGTTCCTAAACCACCGCAGTACGTAAACCTTCATCGCCCCAAATAACAGTTCTTTACAATGACATACAACTGGTGTTAAGGAAGCTTACTTACCCAGCATTTTGTGGGGAAGTTTTCAAGATGGTGGCCAAATCAAAGTTTACCTTTCAGTATCTTTGCATAAACACTACGAGCCTCAGCGCTCCGGAAGTTAAAAAATTCGTACCGTCTGGTTGCTATGAAGTGACGTAATCATCCAGTTGAGTATCCATCACCGTAACACTTTTGCGGTCAACTACCGCGGCGCTCGTAAAGTACTTTAATTAAAACCGTGTTCAAAACCCTGTAGGAAGTCTGTTTATTTTTGAGTCGATTAATGCATTGCTGACTTTCACGAGGTCAACTTTTGCATAAATTATCAAACATCATGTTAAGCGGGAAATCTACCTATGGTTCACGGGAGAAGCAACTTCTATAGCGGCGCAAGACAAATGTTTCGAGAGGCGAGGATGTGCTCACAAACTATTCACTATGCGACGAAAGGAGAAATCACTGGCATGATAGCTGCATGTAATGGTAATTTTATCAATCCAGGTCGCGCCGTGTTCGCTCGAGAACGCTGAGACAACCTCTTTTGGCGCGCTTCTCAATACTTCCAAAACATGTTGTAATCGGTAAGTAGACTTAAGCACTTAGTATCGCTAAGCCATTCGAATCAGTGTTACCCAATTCTTTGTCTGAAGATTCTCGCAAACACACATACCAAGTAAATCTGGATGGAAGAGGAAATTGTCTCCCTAAACGCAGCCAGATTATGGATGGCGGCACAATTCAACGTGTCTTCCTGGTCAGCCCTAATTTATAGTTCGTAAGAGTATAAATTGCGATCTCCCTATTATCGCTTAAGCTTTGTTTGATTAAACTTCAGTAGAAACAAAACAACGCAGACATGACATTCTCCTGCGCGAGACACAATCGGCTGAAGGAAATACCTGTTTACAAGTCGGGTAAATTATCCATTCTTGCGCACCGCAAAATCAGCTAAAATCAGTCGCTGGAAACCTGGCAAATTATTAAGCCTGAGCGCTTCTCAGAATAACACGTTTAGAAATTTGACGCGTAGAAATAAAAGGCAGTTGTTCTATATCCTTTCTGGTTCATCCAGGTAGGAGTCCTGGCATATTATTATGCCTGAGCGCTTCTAGGATATATAACACGTTTAGCATTTCAACCCGTAGCCGTAAAAAAATTAGTCAGTTGTTCTATATCCTTTCTGGTTCATCCAGGCAGAAGTCCTGGCATGATATTACTATGCCTGAGCGCTTCTAGGATATATCACACGTTTAGTATTTCGACCCGTAGCCGTAAAAAAGAAAAAAAATAGGCAGTTGTTCTATATCCTTTCTGGTTCACCCAGGTAGAAGTCCTGCCATATTATTATGCCTGGGCGCTTCTAGGATATATAACACGTTTAGCATTTCAACCCGTAGCCGTAAAAAAGATTTAGGCAGTTGTTCTATATCCTTTCTGGTTCATCCAGGTAGAAGTCCTGGCATGATATTATTATGCCTGAGCGCTTCTAGGATATAAAACACGTTTAGGATTTCGACCCGTAGCCTTAAAAAAAATTAGGCAGTTGTTCTATATCCTTTCTGGTTCATCCAGGTACGGTCCTGGCATATTATTATGCCTGAGCGCTTCTAGGATATATAACACGTTTAGCATTTCGACGCGTAGAAAAAAAAATTAGGTAGTTGTTGTATATCCTTTCTGGTTCATCCAGGTAGAAGTCCTGGCATGATGTTATTATGCCTGAGCGCTTCTAGGATATATAACACGTTTAGCATTTCGACGCGTAGAAAAAAAAATTAGGTAGTTGTTGTATATCCTTTCTGGTTCATCCAGGTAGAAGTCCTGGCATGATGTTATTATGCCTGAGCGCTTCTAGGATATATAACACGTTTAACATTTCGACCCGTAGCCGTAAAAACAAAAAATTAGGTAGTTGTTGTTTATCCTTTCTGGTTCATCCAGGTAGAAGTCCTGGCATGATGTTATTATGCCTGAGCGCTTCTAGGATATATAACACGTTTAGCATTTCGACGCGTAGAAAAAAATATTTGGCAGTTGTTGTATATCCTTTCTGGTTCATCCAGGTAGAAGTCCTGGCATGATGTTATTATGCCTGAGCGCTTCTAGGATATATAACACGTTTAGCATTTCGACCCGTAGGCGAAAAAAAAATAAATAAATAAGCAGTTGTTCTATATCCCTTCTGGTTCATCCAGGTAGAAGTCCTGGCATGATATTATCATGCCTGAGCGCTTCTAGGATATATAACACGTTTAGCATTTCGACGCGTAGAAAAAAAATTTAGGTAGTTGTTGTATATCCTTTCTGGTTCATCCAGGTAGAAGTCCTGGCATGATGTTATTATGCCTAAGCGCTTCTAGGATATATAACACGTTTAGCATTTCGACGCGTAGAAAAAAAAAATTCGGTAGTTTTCTATATCCTTTCTGGTTCATCCAGTTAGAAGTCCTGGCATGATGTTATTATGCCTGAGCGCTTCTAGGATACATAACACCTTTAGCATTTCGATCCGTAGCCGAAAAATGTTTCTTTTTAGACAGCACTGAATTATTTTTCTGAAAGCAAAGCCGTACATTTTGTTAGATACCGCACTTTTAATTAATTACATTTCTCGCCCTAGGATGATGACATGATTGCGTGAAAATTGACGCCTCTATCATATTAGATGCGAAATACGATCAGAGATTAATGGAATAGGGAATGTTGCAAGCTACTGGGTATCCAGCTGAGATAGCTGACTTTTACTCAGCTATCACAGCTGGATACTGAGGGTTTTTTTGGTTGCTAAGATCGTGCGGCTCGTTATGCATTTCTGCACAACCTGATGGGAAACGAAGCGTTCAGAGATCGCCTTATACGTCACATGCAACATATTCTACCCATACTAAGCAAGCCAGAAAAGTTCTTCGATCAGTCAACTTACGATCAACAAAGATCTGATTGAAGCGCAAGGGGGATGGTTCTGAAGTTTTCCTTCAGCATTGCCTCCGAATCGCAGATTAGGGAAATTTAATAAGTTATTTCATGACACTAACAATTTAATAGTCTTAGCTTACTTATCCTTTCTCCTACAAACTTGGAATATACTAAAAGAGACGAATGCCTTTAAAAAAGCATAATTAAGAAATGGTAAACGTGCAGCGTGCAACCATGGAGTTATGGATGCACGCCGGAGGTTGCTAAGCACGAAAGAAGCGTAAGAGTCGCACAAGGCGATAGCCGAGTGCGACTCTAGCTTCTTGAGTGCTTAGCAAACCTCCCAAGTGCATCCATAACTCCATGGTTGCACAACTGCAACGTTTACTATTTCTTTTATAACATAATCAAAAGAGAAAAACATTATTTTGATGATATTTGAGTAAGGCCGTGAATATAATAAACAATGAAAGTTGCATGTATGTAGATTATTTTTTACCGGTAACGCCAGTAACGCTATACGCTTTTGAAGTCGAAGATTGATAGCCTGTGTACAGACCCCTCTCCCCTCCGATTTTTATTGAGGAGAGGGGGTCTGTACACAGGCTAAAGATTGATATGAGCATTTCTGAAAAATTCCATAACAGTTTCCCGAGAATTCTTAGGGAAATCAACGTAAAGTAATCGGCTAAGAGATACTTCTCGTGAAATCCTAGCCTAGGACTGTGTAAATCTTGCTTTTTCAGGGTAATTTTCGACGGTTTTGTATTCATTTTATTTTATGAATTAAAATGGTATTTTCATCCCGTTTTGTACTGTTTTTATGCTCTTTCGACCGATTTTTGTACTGTTTTCAGACAACTCTAAGGCTATTCTCTTACAATTTTATACTGTTTTTGTATTTTTGCATCCTATTTTTGATCTATTTTCATAATATATGCGTGCTATTGCTTTTCTTCTTCTGTGGTATTTTAATACTATTTTCAAAGTATTTTTATTGTATTTGTAAATACGAGTATTTTACTAAATTCGAAACCGATTAAACAGCTATTAAAATATATTTTGCGGCATAACATTTTAATAGCGTTTTAAACAGGTTAAAACACCTTTAAAATCAGTCGAAAAATATATTAAAAATATATTTTTGTACCTATTTTAAACCTGTTTTTTTTTTTAATACATTTAAAATTGCCATCAAAAAAATAGTTTTAAAATAGTATAGCAAATTAAAATATGTTTTTGAAACTGTTTTTATAATGTTTTTATTCCGATTTATAAGGTATTTAAAAACTGTTTTAGACCTATTTTGAACCTTGCAAAAGCCCTGGAATTTTTTATATAATTTGAAAGAATTTTAAAATACTTTAAATATTCTTTTTTAATAGCGTTTTAAACAGGTTAAAACACCTTTAAAAGCAGTCGAAAAATACATTAAAAATACACTTTTCACCCTATTTAAAACCTATTTCACAAAAAAGGTTAAAACAGTTTTCAAAAATAGCTTAAAAATACATTCAAAACAGTGCTGGATTTGGTAAAGGTGGCCTTCAAGACCTCCTTCGCGCAAACTTTCCCGGGGTCTCTGCGACATCGGCACATCAGCTTCTTACTCGTTTGCAACAACACGAGGATAAAATGCGGCACGATCGAGAGATATCAAAAGCGTCTCATGTCTAGGGGCGTCTGCAAAGAAAACGTGCTGCTACTGCGGCGCGATACAATGAGCCCCTTCTCACAACAATTAGGAATGATTTGGCCACTTTCGAAAGAAGGCAAGCAGGAGCGAATTAAGAAAAGAAGAATAAAAGAGCAAAGTAAGTATTTCGATCACCATGGCTGAGAACACCGAGAAGGATGTAAATGAGTGCATGGTCACTCTGGAATGAATTTTAACGCCTGAAGAAAGGAATGAAGGAAGGAAACAAGGAAACAAGGAAAAAAGGAGGGAAGGAAGGAGAGAGGGAGGGAGGGAAGGAGGGACGGATGGAAGGAAGGAAGGAAGGAAGGAAGGAAGGAAGGAAGAAAGGAAAGAAGGAAGGATGGAAGGAAGGAAGGAAGGAAGGAAGGAAGGAAGGAAGGAAGGAAGGAAGGAAGGAAGGAAGTAAGGAAGAAAGGAAGGAAGGAAGGAAGGAAGGAAGAAAGGAAGGAGGGAAGTAGGGAGGTAGGGAGGTAGGGAAGCAGTGAGGGAGGGAAGGAGGGAGGAAAGGAAGGAAGGAAGGAAGGAAGGAGAGAAGGAAGGAAGGGAGGAACGAACGAACGAACGAACGAACGAAGGAGGGAAGGAATGAACGAACGAAGAAAGGAAGAAGAGACGGAAGGAAGGGGTGGAGAAATGAAGGGAGAGGGAATTGAAGGAAAGAAAGTGGGGAGGAGGAAGGAAGGGAGAAAGGAAGGTAGACAGAAAAAAGAAAGATAAGGGGAAGGCAGGGAGGGAGGGAGGAAAGAGGATTATGTGTGCGAGGCAGTAAATCGTTTCTAAGGACACCAGGAGGCTCAGGCTATCCCCCTACCATTCTTATCCAAACGGCTTCTTTGGTAGGAATAAATGGTGATGATAAAGGATAAAGGTATAAATGGTCTCATAGACGTTCGCGCGAGAAAGAGAGTTAACCAACTTGAAAATAAGTTATACTGCAGTTTCGATTAACAACAACTAAACTCTGTTTAAAAACCATAGCGACCATACCTCGGCAGGTTGGTGACGTTTCTCTATATTCCCAAGTTCCATTTTCATGACACTGTCTTGTATCAGCCGTTACGCTGCCTCCTGGGAGGTGAATGTTGTATCCAGATGGACAGATCAGCGAACAGACTTGGTCAACTGTCGACTCCCTGTCACCGCAAGTTGCTGGGCGGTAATAACCGACACTTACAGTGGGTAGCACTGGACACGTGACCTCTAAGGCAGAAAAATACAAAAAACGATTAGATACATAACGCTTGTCATATATAACCTATTACAATATACCAAACTAGTAAATAGTGCTGTTCGCGCACCGGTGAGTTGGAAGTTTTTTCCTCAGTGCTATTCACTTTCAAGTAATTTATTAGCAAAAATAGGCAACAATCTCCAATTGTCTGTACTCTCGGAGACCTTAGAAATGATGTCGAAATGTTCAATACTCAAATGAAACACCGTTTCAGCTCAAAGTTATCCCGCTAGAGTAAACAAACCTTAAAATATATTTCCTTCCTTAAATCCTGAATACAACAGTCTCTATCCCAACAGCGAACGAATCCTTACAATGAATGTCCAAGCTTATAAGGTTTCATGCTTCAAAATATTTTCAATTTGATAAGAAAACTAACGACCAAGCAGTCGTGTTGGTGAAATTGGGTGAAACTAGGTGAAATTGGGTGATATTTCTCTTTTTGGAAGTGAATCTTATTGCCCAAGTTTCAGTGTTTACTTTGTTTCAACTCTGAGCTGAACCAGTTATTGTAAACTACAGTTAAACATCTATTAAACCGCCACCCTCGGGGTACCGGAAAGTGGCAGCTTAATGGAGATTGGCTGCTCAAAGAGGTTCGTCATTGAATAGCATAACATGGGCATTATCTTAGCAGTCAGCTTCAGGATGGCACACTGTGTATGCTAACCATGATTTTCGCCTGAGAATCGTTTATCAAACATTTTGTGTTATCATAAGTCGAAAGCAGAGTTTTTTTCTTTCTTCCTTACGGTTGCAGACTGGAGGAGAAGGAGACCACGTTTTGTCCCGCTGACATGTGATTGTTTCACTGCCTGATCGTTCATAGCCTCTGCCGCAGTTGAAGCTGCACCTTGTTAGGTATGTCAGTGCGACTGTTGTGCAGGTGCCAGTGGGTACTGTAGCGTTAGCCACATATTGTATCGGGCAACGTCTCTCTAGAGAAATAATCACAAAAACAAATTGAAAAAATAGCAAAGAAAGTTACGCGTCTGAGTGTTTGAGTTATACCTAATTGGTAATAATAGTTCCTTTCGTCCAAGAACGTTTTTCACAGGAACGTTTTCTCGTCTGTAATTGCATATTCAAAGGGACCTGTTTTGCGACGAATTCAAAACATCGTCAACAAAATCCTCCTTCATATTTGTGCCAAGAAGGTCAAATATATCGCACTGCTAAATTTTTGGCCTAGCAAAATTCTCCCTCTTCTGAAGACAAAATATGTTCTTTGTTGCCCACGATAAACGATACAGATGTTTGTTTCAAGTGAAGAGGACAAAAACTCTTGATAGCGGCTAAAGCACAAAGAAATTATTTGTGCGTGGATAAATAACGACTTTCTTATTGGAGAAACCGAAAAGAATAACATCAAATCCGGAAAGGGGAAAATACGCATCGCATATTTTCTGGGAATATTTCCACAACAGACCGTGTAAGAATTACTGCAAATGTATTTCTCATGCTTCTGCGTTCAAGTGATATGTTTATTTGGATTCCTATCAGTTAAATTAAAAAAAGATAGTAAGTACAACTAAGAAATGCTCGAAAAAAAATCCGAGCCCCCAGCTGGAATCGAACCCACGACCTTCCACATACCGGTAGGACGCTGTAACAACTTAGCTATGGTCGATTCACATGGCGAGCAGGTCGCAGGTTTTGGGGTAACCACAGTACTTCGTATCTCGCGAGTACGCTAGACTACGTTTCTTATCCCATCACTTTATTTTGAATATACCATCAACACTGCAACTGCAGGAAATCGAAAGACAACGAAAACGACTTGAAAGCACACAAAAAAACGCAAGGGAGCTGCAGAATAAGAAAAAACGAGAAAAATCCAACGCAGGGTCCAGTAGAAAATATGTCAATAGCGGGTTTAAAGCACTTGCCAAAAGTAAAGGAATTGCTTTCATTTCAAAAGCAACTTGTTAATCTTTATAGCACAATTGCCACACAGAATCATACCACTGCATCCCAGCAAACCTGCAGGACGAGCAATATTAGGGCTAGAAGCGTAATTGTTTTAGCTACTGCAGCTATGGGTGTTAATGCCGCTGCTTATGACGGAAGGCTTCCTAAGCCGAAGCAGCAATTCTTTGTTGAGAAAAAGCCACCGCATGGGATTTCCAACCATCTGGATTATTCCTGTGCTTACTAGAACGCTATATGTTATGTACTTCGACGAAAAGGTCACACACTCGGTACAAATTTCTAGTCCACGCGTCGTTAGTAAATCTTGTTTAATCCACTGTTTCCTTTCACCGCTCCTTCAAGAGCAAATACAAATACATCGACGATACTCGATACATGAAAACTTGTTTATGCAACCGCATCAAACTGAACTATCAACCTCCAAAAGGGAAAATAGAATCCACGCTCAAGATTTTGCGACCGACTGACCACAACTTAGTCACGTGCTCGAAAACAAAGAAAATACATTAACATAATTAAAATTCGCGGGAAAAAGACACGATACTATAAGTTACTGCCAAACAGAGGGGACATTACCGATTCACAATGTGATGTAAGGTTATCACAAACTGTTCTATTGCTTTGTTAAGAAACATAAAAATGCTTGAATCGAAATGAGATACATTTGTGGGCAGTGCCGTTAATGTTTTCCCTCTATTTTGTCCCTCTCTATTTTAAACCTGGATAAATCGAAACAACCACCTTAAACGCGGAAATCTTTTACCCGCTGGTCGGTACTCAGCGGTGGCTGTTTCTTAAGAAAGACACCGACCTCTAATAGCCAAGAGAGTAAGACAGATAACGCAACCTTCTGAACATTTCGTTTTCGATATTTCAGTTACTTCCAATAAATAAATTTGATTTGCAACAAGTTTAATTCCTATTTGGCTATTATTATCGTCAGGAACCATTAACGTAACTTTTTTATCACCGGAAACAAGTTCAGAAAAAAAAATTTCTCGAAATTGTATGAGATGTGTAATCAATGACTAATCGATGGATAATCATTAGACAATCGATAAGTAATCAAACAAGACAATTACTCACCGATGACATCAACAAAGAGGTTAAGTAATCGACAGGCCACAAAATTTTTGGCCATCGATTAGTCCTCGATTACCCATTGATTATAGCGAATAATCGATGACCAATCAATTGATTACTCCATGATTACTCATCGATTACTCATTGATGTCATTCATCATCGATTTGTTACGTCTGACTGGTTATCACGTCAGAAGCCTTTGTATTGAGCAGTAGTCATCTCCTAAAGATGATTACACTGATTTGTCCAACGTACTCCAGGTAAATAAATCAATGAATCACTGAACACAGTAGCCTGCGCCAGAGACGAAACTAAACTCTGGTCAAGTCCGTCTGCGAAACCGCGCCGAAATCCTTGTTCTAGTCCCCCTTCGTTGAACCAGATTTGAGTACGCGGCACGATTGGCCTGTTACAAAAGCCATTAACGATTTGCCATTCAGGTTGAATGGAAATTCGAAACGCATTTCCGGTAATTCGTTAAGCCCGTTGGGGGCCCAGAACAAGGATTTCGGCCTCGCTTCGCAGACGTCACTAACCGGGGTTAAATTACGTCTGTGACACAGGCTATGGACACACAAGCACAAACGTCGTCGAGGTGTGCACTACAGCTAGCCAGTTGATTCACCGAAGATAAAGAGCTCAATTTTTAGGCCACCACACTTACCCTTACATTCCACACCATTGCCACTCCAGACCATTAAATTATTCTTATTAACAATACATTGTCTGGTCTCGCTCCCTGATAACTCATACGCCTCGTCGCATCGAAAAGTGCATTCTGACCGGTATGTGTTGTTACAAGATCCCAATATTGTGCCATTGGCTGGAGCTGACAGTGCATCGCAACTTCGGACTGTCAATGTAAGAATACAAAAACAAGAAAATCTAATTATTTAAACGCTAATGGCGAGGAAGCCCAACGGAAGCCATCTGGCTTATAATGAATGGGCTCCGTCAGTTAAATTATTAAAACAAAATATTATCATAATTACACATGCAAAAATCAATGGCAGAGCTACAGTAAATCTTAAAAATAAAAATAAATATATTAGATAATAGTTTAACATATTTCCAGGCGAGCCTTAGTGGATCTTAGTGACAAAGAACACTATTTGAGAGAATTCCGTTGCGCAATGCGCAATGGCTTTGATCTTTATGTGACGTCACATTTATTTGTTGTACGCATTTTACACTAAAATGTTGCTGCTGTTCGCTTGGAAGAGTTGAAAGACAAGGGGTTTCCTTTGTTTTTACTACTGACATGTTCCTAGGGAAATACTTATTCAAGGCATGATCAGTTTTCTTTTGAGTGAATTTCAGCCAGCTTGCTTGTCTTCGGTTATATTCGCAACGACAAACAGAAACCTGTCTTTTAAGTGATTTTGCTAGGGCTACTTCGCTACTCGTATAAACATTCCAATAGCACGCCTAAAAGGTGAAACAAACTTCATACCGGAGAAAAAACATTTCTTGTCATCCCTCTACTTCCCTCAAGCACCCCCTTCTTTTAAATAAAGGGGGCCGCGGCCTTTTAATACGGGAATACCCAAGGACTTTTGAACTGGCCTAATTTTTCAAGATCACAAGCATTATAATGCATTGATGCGTATTTATGAATTCTTGTCCACCCTTGTCCACCCTCCTCGAATGATGGTTAAGTTAAACCCAAGCTAAAAAGAACTTTTAAGCACACTTTTCTTGTCTAAGAACATTCAACTCAAGCTCAAAAAATACTGTTCAGCCTTTACTCTGAGATAAAGTAATGATAATAAAAAATGTCACTCTATGCAATGCAAAGGAAGGTAAATACAAAAAAGTGGAATAAAATTGTGATCCTGGATTAGCGCTAATCGGCCTTCCAGGAACCGGGAATGGGTAGTTTCTTTTAATGCATCATGATCCTGGTGATCGTGTATCGGATCCTAGCCAAGGGAGCGCACCAGAACTTACTCAACATAACTCTACAACAATGCTAAAGTCTCGAAGCTCAAACCACAAACATAGAGACTTTCAAATTATTGTTTGCCTCTCAATGTAGCAACTTGAGATGTAAAATCACATGGAAAATGCAAAAGAACTTCAGTTGTATTTTTAACTGCCCCAGTAGGGTAATGTTACAATACTCTAGAGAGGTTAAGCATCACGTTTACGTCAAACGACAAACGCGAATTTGTACCACGTGAACAAGTTTCCTCTTTACGTTTTGCTTACTGTTTATTATTTCTACACTTAAATTAGGAGTTTGACGCAATTTTTTATCCATAAGAATTGTTTTCAGCTGTTTTTATCTCCTCATTTTCTATTTTTAGAAATTCTCAACTGAATCTGAAGTTTGCCGTTGGCCGTATACGTGTAACTTAAACTCTCTAATAAGAAATGATCCGGGAAAGACGGGAAGCAAATTCTTTTGGTAGGAATGGTTTCATTTTCGCAAATAGAAAGCATTAACCCAAAGAAAGGCAGTTTACCAAATTAGAGTATTTAAGGTGTGTTTTGAAAGGCCATGTCTCTTTGTTAAAAGTTTCGACCAATCATAATAACAGCCAAGAAAAGTTTACAATTTCACATGTTCCTCACAAGGGGTTTCTGTGTTATTTCGACTAAGACAAGATTTTGTTGTAAGGAAGTTGGTTGTGAGACTAAAAATTAATATACAGGTTGCTTTGCACCTTTTTGCATTCTGCATTTCCTTACCATTGTTGCTTTGCTTCTTATCTGGACAGTGAAAATAACATACAAGCGAATAGGGTCTTCTCTGTGACTGTCTTCATATTCGCTCCAAAAACCCAATGAAAGGGTCCAGATCAACTTACAACTTAAATCGCACAACTTTACCGCATCTTGTAAACATTTTCATCAGTTTCAACCTGGTGTGCGTTCTAAGCGCAGAAAAAAGTGTCGATAGAGAAGGGAAGTGCTACGTCAAGTTATAATGGTAGCAAAATTTCTAGATCTCAACAATGATAGGGAGTTTAAGACGGCGTTTAAGAGTTTAAAACGTCACTTAAAAAGCGCGTTCTTTGACACTTCAGCCCGATTATCTTAACTCGCTCACTTTGTCTAATGTAGGCCAACTCTCCTGGAGTTGAATTCTTAAAAAAATTTTAAAGTTTAAAAAGAGCAGAAATTCGTCATCGCATGCACACGTGATCAATAAAACATGAAATTATGCAAACATATGCATACAGTGACGGCAAAGAAATGTACAAAAAACTGTCATGCCCGTGCAAAGCTGTTGTTTTGCTAATCTTTAACTACATACATACATATCTCGAATTACAGAGTAGCCAAAAATAGGCTAGTATCTCCGAGATAGAAATAAAATCCTAAAATGAAATAAACCATGGTATACACTAACTAGAGAAAATATTTAACTCTTAATACAATTAATTAATTAACCTGTATCGCCGAATTGTTAAACTAAAATCATGCAAAGACGAAAGGGTTCTCAGTTTGTCAGGCAACGCGTTCCAGACCTTAACAGCAGTATAACTAAACGAATTTAAGCCATAAAAAGTAGTAACTGGTCTAGGAAGACTAAGGATATCAGTACCTCTCATCGAGTAATCAACAGATCTCAGAGAAAGCAATTCTTTAAGATACTGGGGATACTGTTCAAGATGAAGACATTTGAATATAATTATAAGCATGTTCTCTATCCGCCTGTTACTGAGGGAACAGTCTCTAATCCGTTGCAATCGGTCACCTTATGATGAGACTTTGTCATTTAAGATGACCCGAAAAACGGATTTGTTCAACATTTCTAGCTTATCCTTATTTTGAGAGTCCCAAAAATGCCATACGGTAGAACAATACAGGAAATGTGGTAATATAAATGCTTTGTAGAGGCGTAATAATACAGTGGCAGGTACGACATTGAAACCTATTGCTTTTTTGACGTTCTCGTTGCCGTGGTAACATCTTATAATGCCCTATTGGAATATCCAAACAACTCAACATGTTTAGAACTGTAGTAGTTCTCTCCCCGATTGAAGGATTTCGGCTCATCAGCGAAGAAAGATGCAAGCGCACTGATCGACATGGCCGCCATATTTGCAGGACCACGCTTTGCTGAGATCCAGAAATTTTGCTACCATGGCAACATGACGTAACGACATCTCACCCCCATATTCACTCCTATTCCTTACTTGCGCAGTTGATTTGATCTTGTGAGTGCCAGTATCCCTCAAAGCACTCGCATGAATCAATTGTGATTTTTCCCTTGCCTGAGTGGCCGGAATTAACAGGGCAAGCGGTGCAAGAGTCAGCATACCCAACGAAATCCTTGTACGTCGATGGTGGGCATTCTGCAAAACAAAACACAAGGGTGAGCAAGCACTTGAACTTCAGGCAACCGAAGTTTATCAAAGCTTTTACGTAATAATAATTAGTCGCTACCGCACGAGCGAGCCTGGAGCGAACGAGCAAGGCATTAGACCTAATCCGCACAAGGACAAAAACTGTCGATTTCTACCCACAATGCATCTGTTTCTTTTAACCACAATGCAAAGGATTTTTACCACAATTCCTACGCCCATTACCTTTATATACCGAACTCCACTGGCGTTCTAGGTTTCATGAAGTTCGTCGTTGAGGTTAGTTGAAATCCTCGATTTAATAAGTCATTGGGATGAATTTCTCTTTTACGTTATGTTGTCATAAAGCATTTTGACGACCTTTAAAAGTGGCTTGTGGTAGCTGTTTATATATTTTCTTCAGTGCATAGTAACAACTGAAGATATTATCAGAGAGAGAAATGATCAAAATTGTGGTGGAAATGGATCGCTTCGGTCCAGTTGGAAATTACTTGTGATTGAAAATTGTCTTTTCATAACTATTTTTAATTATTGCCTTTTTTTAAAAGGCTTTGCTTTTCCCTTCAAAAACAATTCTCAACTTTCACATTAAAATTACGTCTATTGTATTGCAACCAGCATGTCTGATATGAACAATCAAAATAAGTTGAAAGAATCATTATTTTTAAGGAACGGCTTGCAGTACTGTGATGGAATGCGTACAACAAATCATTGACTGTAAAAATAACGATATTGGGCATGCCCCAAATCTGACATCCGCTGTGAAAATTGAGAAGTAATTATTATTTATGTCTTGTTAGATACACGATTTTTAATAAAATGGTTTGATTGACACCATCGAAGCACTCTTTCACCTGTTAGGTACACTAGTTTTAGTATATACTAAAACAGTTGATAGTAAGCGCGCCCTGATTTGTTACTCAAACTCGGGATATCCAGTACAATTCACCTCCGAGCGACGTTCGCGTTAACTTAAGAGCAAAAATGAATTTTCGGTTTGCTTCCGTACAAAAAAATGAAGAAATTTTAACAAATAAACGAAGAAGCTGTTCCCGACGACAGGAAGAAGGCGGCGAAATTTGATTTGGCAGTTTTTGCAGGTAAGCAAATGCAAGTCAAGTCTTGCGTTGCATAATTTAGCTGGAATGTTCATAAATAAGCTTAAAACCAAATTAAAATGATTTTCTAAAAGAATGGTTTCAAACACAGAAAGAATTCCGGCACAGTTCATTTTGATGAAGAAATTAAGAGCCAAACAAATGTCTTCAAATGTTTTATTTGTCGGCAAGAAAACGTGACGGCCGTGCGGCACGTCATTTGTGCGACAAACTTGTAGTTGTTGCCAGCGATAAATGACTTAAAAATTATCATTTTGCCCAATTATCTCACTGTTAAGCTTCGCGGCTCGGTAAATACACCTCCACTTCAATACAAATTATCG